>NW_025945625.1:0-21882 GCF_000764305.2 Hyalella azteca | reverse complement strand
ACCTCAGACCTTAATATGAGTTGGTTAAGAGACCTCAGACCTTGACGTGAGTTAAGATCCCTTAACCAAAACGTGAGTTAGAGACCTCAGACCTTAACGTGAGTTAAGAGACCTCAATCCTTAACGTGAGTTGAGAGACCTCAGACCTTAACGTGAGTTAAAAGACCTCAAACCTTATCGTGAGTTAAGAGAGTTAAGATAGGTAACTCTCTTATGAAGAAGTGTAGTTGAAAAAGGCTGTCGTAGAATGTTGCCTAATAATTACCTTAGGTTATATGCTGTGCCGAATCCGGTTGCTGTGTTTCACTACTCGTGGCCTGACAGAGATAATTTTAAGTTTCTTAAGACAGTGAATCACTCAATAATGTAAATTATGTTTATGGAAACAGAAGAGAGAGGTCTAAAATACACCATAGTTCGCAAAATACTGCAATGTTGGTAAAGTTGTTGTTTTACTACAGTATTGACGATGAGCCACTAAAAGTGATGGAGCGATATTATTTTGACTTGTCGATTACCGAAGTCTCTCGACGAAAAAATTACGGATTGCTGAGAGTCATATATGCCAAACATGTCGCACTCAGTAAAGAACAAAACTCAAAAATACAAATATTATTATTATTATTATTCCACGATGAGATTGTCGTGGCGTCTCGTTCAGATCGAACTTCGAGGCCACGTTACAAGTGGCTAAAAAGATGTGCGAGACACGAGAGGATAAAAACAGATGACGTCTATGCTAAAACAAAGGACATATGCCAAGGCTGACGACGTCTATGCTAGAACAAACAACACCTATGCTAAACCAGTAATATCCATGAAATGATAGATTAGATGACGGCTAGGTCTAAGATTCAAAGGCTCTACGGAATAGTTCTGTTTTTAGGCGTCGACGAAACAACGGCAGCGAAGAAGCAGATGTCACCGATGCTGGCAGACCATTCCATGTTCTGGCCGCAGCGACCGGGAACGCTCTGTCGCGGACGGTGGACAGACGTGAGGACGGGACGACGAGGTCAGCCTACGACGAGGAACGCAGTCGCCTTCTAGAAGGCAGATCCGACACGCGCCGCAGGCCTTCGGCGAGACAAGGTGGTGCTAATCCATGGAGGCAGCGGAACGTCAGAACAGCGACTTTAAACTGCGTGCGCTGCTGGATGCGTAGCCAGTGAAGGTCACGCAAAATCGGTGTCACGTGGTCAAATTTCCGCCGGGCACAAACGAGTCGCGCTGCAGCGTTCATTACGAATTGCAGTTTGTTAAGTGCCGTGATGGGAAGTCCGTAAAGTGTGGCATTGTCACAGTCCAGTCTGGTCAGCACAAGCGCCACCATGAGGACCTCGAGGACCGGCCTCGAGAGACAGCGACTGACGCTACGAATTTGCCGCAGGATGCCAAAACAAGCAGCGGTTACCTTGGCAATGTGGTTGTTCATAGATAGTTCTGAGTCCAGCTGAATGCCGAGGCTGCGTACAGAGGATGTAGGTGAGACGAACTCGTCGCCCACTCGCACAAGGCTTGCTAGAAGCTGATGTTGGCGACGAGCGGTCGCGAACCAAATAAATTCGGTTTTCGATGCATTGAGCTGGAGCCGGTTGGAACGCATCCAGTCTGAAACGGCGTCCATGCAGGCAGGCATCCGGTTTAATTAAAGAATTAGAAGATCGAAATTAGGAGTGAATATATCTCGAAAATCCCCGGTAAGCCCATTTAAAGTTCCCGCGGGCAAAAGGTCATTATCAGTATGTAGTCTTTTTGATTACTGATGAGCTCCATTTGGGTCGTGTATTGCGGCCAGTTAGGTCTCTACACAAATAAATGCAGCCTCCACTAACAAAGCTAACGAAAATACGTAGATCGGATGACCTGAAACTAGACCTATATAATACTAATATTCCACAATTCAACTGAAAAATTTCTCTGACTTTTTGACCTGCTTACAATTACACTTGCATGAACACCTGAGTATGATTCATTAGAGATTCTTCTTGCAGTTCGTGTATCTACATGACTAAAAAACATTTGAAAACTAAGCACTTCATTTAAATCAAACAATATTAACACGGTGTACGCGAATACTTGTGAGAAGGTATTGCTAGGAGTAGATCTTGTTAGAATGGTTCAACTCTAAACCTCTCAATTTGATTTAAGAAATACTACAACGACAAGAAAAAGTTGCTTGGTCCAAAATTTTGGACACTTCATCTCACTAGGGTCCTCTTCCAAGATTCCTGGCTAAACGAAAAAAATGAACAAGCAGCTTAGTTTACGCAATACTAACTAAATTATTTTAGCGAAACCCAATAGACTCAGCTGCACGTCATATAAATTTTACATCAATGGCTAGGCTCGTTTGAGGCTAGTAAAAGCTAGAGCATGTTGAATTGATCTTATGTCATTAGTTTTTAAATTGCTAAAATCATGGAAGAAGTCCATTTCTAATTAGTACTTAAAGTATCAACTGCGGCGACGATGCCATTTTCAATACATAGATATTTGCATGGATATTTGAACGCAGTTCATATGAAACAAACATGACATTATGAATGCAGGGAAGTTTGGATCGTTACCATCAGTCTGAAATTTCCTCTTATCAGCTACAAAGTAGAGAAATTACTGTGGATTTGATACCTGCAAGTTCTTGGGAAGTTCTAGGCTGAAGCCTACGACGGAATTGTGCACTGCACCTAACACGAAAGTTTGATTTCAAGCAAATAAATGTTCTGTCTGCATGCAAGATGTCTCTCGAGTAGATGAACATTGTGTCTAAATATCAAGTTGTTACTCAGAATAAAAATTTGGCGTACAAAAAATTCCAAACTAGTTCCAAACACTACCAAAATTTGATTCATTCCAAAGAACCTGAATCTAAGAAAAAATGTGCTCAAGATGCGAGTATTTATAACGTTGTTGTGTGTCTCCTTAATTTAAATTGGGTCTCCAATGATAACAGAAAGGAAACGACGTAGAACAAGGTATTACACTTAGCGATAGCAAGTGCAAATGCTACGGTTCATAGTACGAAGCTCATCAAGACCACCTCAAGACAGGCCTATCCAGGCCTATTCTTCAATGCCGAAGATACTATACTAAGAAACATAATGTATGTTACTACTGGTACTGTACGTTTTCAAACTACCAGTAATGATAAAATTCATGATGATGATCACTGCTTTCATTTTATGAGTGATATTTTATGCTGTCACTTTTTTCAAGAAGTGCGCAAACATCATGGGAGTAAATTCGTATTGGTCAACTGTCTTCATATCTCCGCGTGCGGAATAATGGTAATAGCGCTTCTATCGTATATTAGGCCGTAGACCTGTCGCCCATTCTTAACATCGCCGAACATCCACAGCTTGTTGTGGTCTCAAAAACGCAATCCAATGCTCAAATTCTGCTGTGCTAAACCGCCCGGGTCTATTATTTATGCTCGTGTGCCAGTCTTTATACTGATATTATGATAGTGACCTTATTCCTATGATAATAGCGTTTTTACTCCTTAGCACTTATTTTTAGTCTTTTTTTTTCTTTCTAATCATGGATTTACAATCTTAACCGAACCCTTAAACGGCGCATCAAAATTTTTCATTGTGTTTTTACCGCTTAAAAATTTTTGACGTATTTGCACACAGCATTAAATTGGGGAGAATTGCCGCTAGAATTCAGAGGGAAAGTGACGGTAGCGCTCAAATTTGAAATCTGTTCATGGGGAATGGTCAGATTAGGTATCGCTGGATTGGATCTAATATTATATTTTAAGTTTATTTTAACTGAGGTGACGAACAAGAAGGAGTAATTACAGGATCGCTGGATTATGTAGGCAATATAATTTCTTCTAAAGCATAGAGGAGCGGTCTGTTTTGAATTTTGGGTCTTCTGAATCTGATCCATGAATAGTTAGGACGGATGTTACAACCTTATGGCTTAAGCCTAAGGCCTACTGCCTAGCTTACAAACAACTTCAGCGGCGTGGTGCAGGTGAAGCTCCTCTGCCGGGACGCCGCCCGCCGCGCCGCTGCGACCTTCTCGCCCTGCGTCGCCTTCCGCGTCGCCGGCACCTCCTCGCAGCTCCCGGACGGTAAACGAGCGTCCGCATTCATATCTATTGAGTATTGACTAACTATTCATATTCATATTCTATTCATATATATTGACTATTTAATATTCATTTATTGGCTATTTAAATAATAATTTATTTATTATTTAAATTTAATTAATTGATTTGAGATTATCGCCTTCCGCGTCGCCGGCACCGCGCAGCTCCCGGATGGTAAACGAGCGTCCATTCATATTTATTGAATTATATTATTATTTATCTTGATTTATATTCATATTTACCTTGATTTATATTCTTATTTATATTGAAGTTTAATTAATTGATATGAGATTATTTCTAAGCGAATTTGTACTTATATGTACGGCAATAATATTTCGTTATAATCAGTGATATTTGAATGCATATAACACAAGCAGCAAAACGTAAAAAATTTTGTAAAATGACTTTGTATAAAATCTTAATGATATGAGTTCGTTAATTGACATCGTAAAATAACTTGTAAAATGACTTCCTACAATGACGTAAAATGACCTCGTAAAATGACCCGATAAATTTACTTGGTAAAATTACCGGTACTTAGTAACATTTCCAAGTAATATATCTTCATAAAATGACTTTAAAATGACTTAATGAAATGACTTCGTAAAGTGATTTAGTAAAATGACTCAGTAAAATGACTCCTTAAATGAATTAATGACATTTATTGCCTTATTTACAGACTCTATGGGAGCCAGTAGTTCAGTGCGGATGTGGCTGTTGGGGGGAGCGGTTGTGGGTCTCTCCCTGATGATCTACCTCTCTATTGTCGCCAGCCTCCTCTACAGGAGGAGCAGATCTCCTAAACTGGCTTGGTAATTACCAAGTTTATACACAAGGACTTTTTGTAAATAAATAATGAAAATTAATATATAATAGGTTCGGATTGTTCATGCAGATGTAAGTATGTCTAAATAGTGCAAACAATGAACAGCAAATTCATGATTTCAATTATCAGAGAGTCGAACAATTCTTCAGATGTCGTCGGTACATCTAACGGCAGGTTCAAGGAAGTAATTTTTATTTATTAACGAAGTTTCGAATAGATTCATTCGAAAAATTCATTTTAATTTTACAAGAAACATTGAAAGATTAAATTTTGTTGGAAATAAGTACAAAAGTTAGGATGGGTGTGTACTTTGCATCTGTGATGTATTAACGTCATAGTTTTAATTTTGATTTCCAAGCGAAACTTTACTTTGCAAGAAATATTATTTTGAAAGGAACATTTTTTAAACGGAAGTTTTTCTTGAACTGAACAATAATTTCAACTAAGCAATATTGCAATCGAAATATTGTGTGTAACGAAAGATTATTTCTTAGGCAACAATATTTTGAAAAAAAAAAAAACAATAATTTTATCGAAAATTTATTTAGAACCGAACATTAATCTTAAAGAACCATTATTTTGAACGAATATTAATCTCAACGAATCATTATCTTGAACTGAACATTATTCTCAACGAACCCTTACTTTGAACGAACACTAATCTCAAAGAACCATTATTTTGAACTGAACATTATTCCTAAAGAACCATTATTTTGAACGAACATTAATCTCAACGAACCATTATTTTGAACTGAACATTATTCTCACATAACCATCGCTTTGCTTGCAGGAAAACTCGCGGCAATAACAGCCCTCGAGACGAGATTTCTTTCAGGGGCGTATTTTTCTTGCAGAAGTCCTATGGCTATTTTTCTTGACGCATCGTACTTATTTTTTTCGATCAAATGCATTTTATTGAGATTACGTAGTTTAAGTATGTATTTAAAACGGAAATGTTTCTAAGGACTTACTTAATTTGCTCTAGATTTCGTAATATCCTATCTGATCTTGAATCGAATGTTCGATTAATACCATGCAAATGTTGTACAAATTTTATGAAAGATGAAATATTTAATTGTAAGTATTTATAATGGTAATATTTATAGTATCTAGCCGTAGATAGAAAGCCCGTCCTTGAGAGACTTTGTGATTGTTCCACCAGACTGTTAATAAGATAATACTGAACTGTCCCTATCTCATTGATTTATTGCCTGTAAAGTGCCTTTTGAAAGGCTTGCAATGTTGCTTTATGCACTTCTACACAAAATTACTTATTTATACATTATAATTTGATTTCTCTTCCCTAACATTTTAGATCACGCGAAATCTTTGGTTCGGACTAGCGACTAGGTAATCTTAACAATTTCAAATAAATTACAAAAATTCGAAGACCTTTAGTGACAGATCTATTCTTTGCATTTGCATACCAGCTACTTTAAATATTTTCGTACAATTTTTTGTCTCTAAAAATTCTATTATGCTTTTTACGAATTTATTTTTAAACGAAAATAAGAAGTCACAAAACGTAGAGTTAGTAGATTACCATGTGTTCGAACGCACGACGGACATGCACAATAAACGATCGCGCTGCGTCATGGTCGCGCTAACGTTCCCTGCGAGTTTTCTTCACTGAGCGTTTCTCGAAGGAATGGACTTCAGTCTTCCACGCGTATTTTTACTTCGGCCGTAACGCCGTTAGTTGATTTTTCGATTCGGACAAGAAGGCTCGGTTGAGGGTAGACCGCTAGTCTTGCCTGAGCTTCATTGGTGACCGACTGTCCAAGTTACACTCAAAAAAATTTATAAGGCTTTATCCAAATAGCGATACTAATTTCTCCTTGTGTGGGCCATCCTGACCCAGTTTTGTTAGGTAAAAGGACGTATCATGCAGTGTTACGTGCAGAAAGTGTGTCACTATTTGGACAGTATGACTTATTTTTTCTGGGTGTACCAGACACGTTGCTGCCAGTCGATGGATTAAAAAGCAACCGCTTTAGGGCCATAATATCACAAATAGCTTCGAGTTCGTAACTCCGTCAGCTAATCACTGGCGGCGTTTCGAACTATATCCATCAATCACAAACGAGAATGCCGCTACGTGTATTACAGCAAGCTTTGATAGTACGGCTCCTAGTCAAATGTGTAGGACTAGAACTGCATTTATTCCATGGCACAAGTACCGTTCTAGTCCTCACTCTAATTCCTACTCAAAGCAACAAAACAGCCAAGTGTGAATTTAATATTTGAACATATTTTGACACTTTTAGTTCCAGTGCCCTGTTATCTCATTGTGTTCGATGCATTGCATGTTTTATCATTTTTTAGTATACATACTTATACATATTGTTTATTCATATAAATATCAAAATCTCTTTTTCTTTTCCAGAAGTTCAATCTAATTCACTATCTCCAATAAGATATTCTAAAGCATCATGATATAAAATATGTTAATTGTAGCTTAACGGGACTCTCATGCAGTGACTAATTTATTTTAAGAAAATGACATAAAATGTTTGCGTCATTATTACACCGTCATCTGCATTATTGTTAGTGCATTATCCCCAGTGAATGTCATGCCTGATCGCCCGTACGATTGATTGATAGTCAACCCGTGATGACCGATGAATTCAAAATAATGAATGGGTCATATTGTCCAAATAATGATCCACTCTTTGCAAGAAGAACTAATACTCTCATATGCCGGGCCAAACTGGATCAAGATGACCCACTCAAGAGCAAAAAGTGCGACCCGCTTTCTGCCAATAGCACTACTACGCTCCTATGCGGGGCCAAACTGGATCAAGATGACCCACTCAAGGGACAGAAGTGCGACCCACTTTCTGCAAATATCACTAATAAGCTCTTATGCCGGGCCAAACTGGATCAAGATGACCCACTCAAGGACAAACAGTGCATCGGTATTCGGACAAAGTCTCCTCATTTCTCCGAGTGTGCGCTAGGCAGAAGACGACGACAGCCACTGCGACTCGCACTGCTTGTCATGGTCGCGATGTTTGCTCGCATCGTCAGCGCAGAGCCTGACCATGAAGACGTGTTGTCTGTCGTCAGACATGAGGCGGGTGACTACTACACGCTTACAGGTTAGATTTATTAATTAATTAATTATTTAAGGTTAGATTAATTTACGCTTTCATGTGAATATAACAATATTTCATTGTTATTGGTAATATCATCGTATTAATTTAAAGTTATTGGAAAATATTCATTTCCTACAAGCTTGCATTACTACACGCTTACAGCTGAATGTTTGAAATATTTCATTGTTATTAGTAATATCATAGCATTAATTTAAAGTTATCGGAAAAATATTCATTTGGTATAAGGTTAGATTAATTCACGCCTACAAATGAATATAACAATATTTCATTGTTAAATGTTATTGGTAATATTATCGTATTAATTTAACGTTTTTTAGGAAAGATTTGTTCGCTTTACTAGGCAGTTGCATATTCTAATTAATATTATGTAGAGATATTTATGCACGTTCAGAGGTGCGTAGATACATATTTACAATTTGTAAAAATTATTTGTAAATAAGATTGAACATTTTGTATGCAATTTAAAATTTCTAAGAAATATTATAACACCGATTAGTAAGGTTTAATGCTACTCAAATTCTGACTTAGATTTTTGGTAAATTAAAAATTAGCGTTCACGATTAATTTGATTCTCATTAACTGGAACAACTCCTGTTTTTTAATATTTTTCCGCTCAAGACTTACATGTAAAATGAAATTTTGACGTAATTTATAGCCGCAATAATTTACTTTTGTCGCCGTGTAGATGGCGCCTATGTATTTATATACATTTATACATAAAATAAAATAAATAAATATACATAAAATAAAAAATATAACTCAGTACTCACTGCAGTGAGTGACAGAGAGCGCATTTTCTCGTCGAGGAAAACGTGAAGTCACGGACGGACGGACGGACATGACGAGCACAAGAGCGCCTTTTTTCCATAAATGAGAAAATGCGCTAAAAATACAGATGTATTTATATACAATTTTTCCTACCTTAAGAGTCATCAGTGTGCCGCTGTCTGGGCGGTGATGCGTCGTCCATCAGCGGCCCAGGCGCGTGGCCGCCTGCCGAGGCGTCCTGCCGCTGCCGCTGTCCTCCTGAGCGGCCGCTGCTGCGCGACGACTCATTCTCCTGCACCGACAGCGTCAGCGGTCAGTCTTTTGTATTGGTAATAAACATATTTTATTGCCAAGACAAAATTATTATTAGTAATTGAATTACTAATAATAATTAGTAGTAGAAAGTAGAGAATAAAAATTAGTAGAGAAAGTAGAATTGAAAATAATAATTTTCAATTAGTAATTGAAAATTACTAATACCAATATTGGTAATAAAATATTATAAATAAAGTATTAGCTATGAAATTTTAGCAACAAAGTATTGGGAACAAAATGTTTTTATAAAATATTATTGAAAAAACTGTAGTAATTGTGGTGTCAACCTTGAATGAGCCGATCTGGCCTGTCGCCGATTCCAGACTTCACAGAATTCTTACAAGCTTCTGCGGTTTCGAAGCTGCAACTCACTGCTCTAATCATGGTTGTGTGAACTGTATAGACTCCCTGCTTGATCGAACCAACCAATAAGTTCTTCATCCTCTTGAACTAGACTCACTTATCTTAGTTTAACAACTATTGTTGTCATATTTCTCGAGCCAATAGCGCTCTGTTATTTTGTGGTAAAATTTGGTCTAATGCACGGTAAAAGCATCTGCAGATAGTATTAGGAGCAAGTATTTTCCGCTTCAAATATCTGGATAAAAATTAGAAAACAAAATTTTACATATCAATTCTATTCAAAATATCGAAAATTATGGCTAAAAATTGGAAGAAATCAGCCTGATATTCGAAGTGGAAAATACTTGCCGCTAATACTACTGGGTAATACTTTCCCGTGTTCAAGAACCATTAAGGGTATTAATTAAGCACCTTGTTATAATGCTGACGTGGGTGCCACCAGAGTGCAGTCTCGCCGAGTTCGTGGGCGGGGGCGGACGTGCGCCGGTGCCGCTCGTCCACCTGCCCGCGCGCGGCCAATTGCTTAACCCCAACGACGAGGTCGCCATCTTGGGTGAGCAACTGAATAAATTCGTTAATTAATTTGTTTGAGTCTAAATATAAAGTTCAAAATAATAATTTATTTGTATTATATGTTTTCTTTGTGTATGACAGACATATTTAAATAAGTAGCAGAGTGTTTTATTAAAAAACAATTAGCGTGTTTTTTTATTGGTTTGTGTCGTGGTAGTCATGATTTACGTAGCTGTCTCCTCAATCCATCGTAATTTACAATGAAATCATTGTTAACCTAAGTGCGATATGAAGTAAATATGTATTCATGTTGATAGTCATTCCTCTGAAATATTTTTCGTCCAATGTGGTTTTCTTTAATTCATGCTCTACACAATGCTCTATTACTATGATATAAATTGTATTACTTATTTACTCGCATTATTCATCTGGAGCGTGAAAAACGTTCGAGTTCTTTGAATTCGGCCTCTTTCATGGGTGTACGTCGCATTAATTTAATTCTCGATCGTTTAAATTATATTATTATTATGTATAATTTTATAATATAGTATACTTGGTAAACAACAAACCGTGCGCAGGCGCAGAGTCTGCGCAGTCTGCGCCGCTTTGCGTGGTGCAGGAGGCGCGCAGGCTGACGCGACGCGGCTGGCAGGCGCTGCCTAACTCCACGGACTTGGAGCCGCCCTTCAGGTGCGTGTGTGTGTGATGTGTGTGTATGATGTGTGTGGTGTGTGTGTGATGAGTCGATATGTTATTATAATCAATCGATATGCTGTGTTATTATGATATTAATGCGCATTTAAGAATCGGCGACAGGCCTACGGCCTACTAAACGCTGAAACCGCTATTATTATTATTATATTATATTATTATCATTAACCTATTTAATCGTTAAAAGCTTATTGATTTATTCGACATATATCGTTCTAACTTGACTTGAGTCGTCTCGTTAACGTATTAAATTACGTGTTAAAAATGTTCAGCCGTTGAAATATTATTAGGTTATATTTTTATATCTTCATATCTCAAGAATAATGAACCTATCTATGCGAACTTGAAATTTACTGCCTCAAAGAAATATGAACTTGATACAATATGATTAATCAAAGGTTATCAATTTAAAATTCTTTGTGCTTGAAGCATTATAAATTAATAATAATATGAACTCGAAACGCTATAAATTTAAATGCCATTGAACTTTGAACGCTGATCATTTAATTAATACAAACTTTTAACTATGAAATTTTAACGGTCATGAAAATTATCTAATGATGCATTTCTTTTAATAACTTATCTTAATTCAACCTCTGCGCCTCATAAGTGGTTTATCATAACATCATTTATTTTTTATATCTATCGATTCTTCATCTTCTGCTGCCCACTTGACTTCTTAATTAAGTCATATTTGTTATGTTTGGTAAAGGTTATGGTTGCACAGGTTGTACCGATACTAAAAGTTATGGTTGCGCAGGTTGTACCGGTACTAAAGCTATGGTTGCACAGGTTGTACCGGTACCAAAGCTATGGTTGCACAGGTTGTATCGGTACTAAAAGCCATGGTTGCTCAGGTTGTACTGTACTAAAAACTATGGTGGCTCAGGTTGTACCGGTACTATAAGCTATGGTTGCACAGGTTGTACCGGTACTAAAGCTATGGTTGCACAGGTTGTACTGGTACTATAAGCTGTGGTTGCACAGGTTGTACCGGTACTAAAGCTTATGATCTACCTCTCTATTGTCGCCAGCCTCCTCTACAGGAGGAGCAGATCTCCTAAACTGGCTTGGTAATTACCAAGTTCATACACACGGACTTCTTGTAAATAAATAAGGAAAATTAATATATAATAGGCTCGGATTGTTCATGCAGATGTAGTTGTGTCTAAACAAGTACAAACAATGACCAGCAAATTCATGATTTTAATTATCAGAGAGTCGAACCATTCTTCAGATAACATCGGTTGATTGTACGGCAGGTTTAACGAAATAATTTAAATTTATCAACAACGTTTCCATACAACAACATTCTTTTTCACGTTGCAAAAAACATCGAGTAATTAATTTTTGTTGGAAATAAGTACGTAAGTAAGTAAGGATGTGTGTGTATTTTCTTTATGTTATGTATAAACGTAATAGTTTTAATTTTGATTTCCAAACGAAACTTTACTTTGCAAGAAATATTATTTTGAAATAAACATTTTGTAAACGGAAGACTATCTTGAACTGAACAATATTTTTAACTAAGCTATATTTTCATCGAAATATTGTGTTTAACGAAAGATTATTTCTCTGGCAACAATACTTTGAATAACACCATATTTTATTTGCAAATTTATTTTGAACTGGATGTTATTATCAACGAACTATTCTTTTGAACGAACATTAATCACAACGAACCATTATTTTGAACTGAACACTAATCTTAAAGAGCCATTATTTTGAACCAACATTAATCTTAAAGAACTATTATTTTGAACCAACATTAGTCTCAATGAACCATTATTTTGAACTGAACACTATTTTTTGAACGAACCATTTTTTCCAAACGCTAACCACCTGACCCCCCTCCACACCAGCGTTGAACAAGGCCTCTCCGCGACGAGTTCCTACCCCGGGTCTGAGGGGGGGCGTCGCCCCCTGGGGGCCAAGCGCCCCCCGCTGCTGGCCCCGTCAGCGGGGGACCCCCGAGTGTCAGCGCCGAGTGTCAGTGGCTCCCTCAGTGCCGCTGACTCAAGCTCCACCGGTCGCCGCAGTCAGGTGACATAACCTCCCCTCAAGTCAAATGGCGTTTAAACTACGTTGATTGCGAGTTATTTCGTTGAAGCAACGTTTAATCAACGTTTTTTTCTTCATCAGTTGTCTTTTAAGACCTTGAAATCCATTCAAGAAACACCCCTAGTAACACATATCGTTTCCCTGACAAATGACGTTGAAACTACTCTTAACTAACGTAGATTCAACGAAACACCATTTCACACCATTCAATATCAGACATTTGGTGGGATATTTTGGGCACTAATTCAAGGCCATGCTGATGCACCACCCTCGACGTATATCATGCGCCGTGCAGCAATGAAACTGAGAAATGAACTGAGCTTCTCAAGGTTCGAACCCACGACCAGCCTCTTTCATCTCGGTGCTGCTACCCCTGAGCTACAGCCGCTCCTGCTATAATTTCAAACATGAATCAAAATCTGGTGCTATATTAATTAAAATCACACACGAAAAAGTACAAGAATCGGCGACAGGCCACACCAGACCCTTTCTTCAGCGCCGACATCACTAAGTTATGTTATATTGTGAATCTAAAGTCTGGTGCTGACTCTTCTGGTTACCTCATGGAAGTAAATAGGACGTTGTATTACTTTTGTTCAATTGGTAAACGAACAAAATGAGGGAGCTCAGTCTTAGCGTTCGTTGTTATGTGCGCGGAAACTCCGGAATGCAATGGCACTCGCTTCCGCATTAAATTCACTTGATGATTGAACTTTTTGTTCTGCTTTCGTTTTTTAAATTTGTTTGGTAACTTATTGATACTCATTTGATTCTGTGTCATTTGTCAAAATTCAGATTTTAGGCAAAAGTATTCACCAGCCAATTTAATTGGAAAGCTTGTCAATGCTGGAAAGCTTGAGCAAATTGTTTCCCCAAAGTTCTCTATACCAGAATTTTGTACCAATTGTTGCACTTCTCATATACAATATATTATATAATTTTTCGCAGAAAAAAGCATAGATGATTTCTTTAACTGTCAAACTAATTAGTAAAATTATTTCTTTTTTCAAGGCCAGCAAACCGGGGTCATCCAAGTCAGGTCGAGGAGAAGAGCACCAGCGGTTGAGCGCTTCTGGCCCTTGCCGTGACATCCCCGAGACGGTCTCCAACGCTGCGACTCGAAAGCACCACCAACGCAAACTCCAACACCTGCAGATGCAACGACAACTACAACTCCATCAGAGACATGGTGACGTGCATCGAAACCACACACCGAGTGAAGATAATTACAACTATAGCAACGACGATATTTCTGGGAGACACATCGATGATAAGATCAACGTTCATCGTCAGCGAAGGTCTGATCTCCATGAAACTGAGAGCGATCAACGGCTCCCTCAGGAATCGGCTCATGGAATGAGTCACTCTGACCACCATGGGATCGAGCGAGCGGATAGGAGCTCTGCTCCGGTTCATCAGCCTTTTTTCCTGTCCGCAGACGTAAGAAACGCGGATGATTTAGAGCTAATGTCCGGTAGAATACAGAACGCAGCGCCCTCAGACAACCCAGCGAGCGTGGACAACAATGGTCGCAAGAAACTCTACTTTAATCCCTCATATTTTGAACCTGAACTCTTGCAGGTGAGGTACAGTGGGGTTACATCGATTAGTAGGGCATTAAATGTTTGCTATATCCCGAAAGGGTTTTAATTTTGTATAAATACTTCAATCTTCAAATAATTTATGTTAAAAACTTAATAGCAAAGAAAACTCCACAAAAATTCATAGTATCTTTAAAGAAAACGTTTCTTTAAAGATACTATGAATTTTTGTGGAGTTTTCTTTGCTATTAAGTTTTTAGTGAATTTGCGATTCAATGAATTTTTGTGGAGTTTTCTTTGCTATTAAGTTTTTAGTGAATTTGCGATTCAAGCAAACGAGTGATATTATTACTTATAATTTATGTTTTGTAATTCAGCAATGGACTGGAATTTTTCATGTGTCATTCATTTGCATTTCTAATCTCGGAGAGATAATTAAGGTGTATATTTTCGAAAAATATATTGTTTCCTTCATTACAGGATATATTGTATTTTGCATTACAGGAGCCTCCACCTGCCGCTCTCGACTTCCTCAGCAAGATCCGAGAAATCATCAGTTCGGCAAAAACTAAGATGCGCACCAAGACTTTTCATCCGAGTCTCAACGACATCCCTGAAGACGACTACACTTATCACAGTCAATCCAGACCTCACAGTCGTTGTGCGTCCACTCCTCGCGCAAAATCAAGAATTTCATTCAATTTGGGTTTCCAAAATAAAGAAAATCCTGGGGATTCAGCCGTGAGCACGGACCCTCAGGTGGACGGTGGTCAACAAGACGAAACGTTCACCATTGATTCGCTGGACGAATGTTCAGAAGGAGGAAGCCGGGTGTCGACGCTCAAGAGAATAGCAAAAAGAGTCAATGAACGCGGTACGAGTTTCGTCTCAGAAATAATTAAAACCCTTGACCGTAAGAACCGAGATGCCACTACCGAAGTATCATTTGGCTCATCAAAAACGAAAAACTCTCAAAGGTCACTTCAATTCGTTCAAGTTCATACAAATATTCCCAAGCCATATAAATCAGCGAGTGAGTTGCGTAATCAAGTGCGTAATATTGTCAATTCTGACGAGCGACAGCCTGCCCTCATCAAACCTTCACTTCTACGAAGTATTATGAAAGATAGCAGGCAGAAAAGTGATGATGCTCCGAGCTCTTTTGATAATTTCTGCCAGGAGATGATCGCAACTTTTAATCGCATTCGCCATTATGGAGACACTAAAACTCCCATTTCAACTCTTGGCAGGCCAAAAAAATGTCTATCCGGCATTGAAAATTCTGAAACTACAGAAAAAAATACTTCAGGGAACGGTAAAGTTGAACAATGGCTAGAGGGAATTGAGAATGAGATCCCGTATGACCTTCATTCTGCAGAAGAAATCGATCTGCAGACTGGAACATCGCCGGCAGAAGACTTAGATTCGCTCGACTCTTCTGAAAAGCATTATGATCTCACGAAACGGAAAGTGCATGATGACCTCAGTGACGACGATGGTGCCCATTCAGGTGGCGAATTAATCCTATCTCCAAGCATTTTGAATAATATAAGAGTTGACGGAAACGCTTCTACCATTTCAGAAAATTCCTACGAGGTAATCGACAAACCTATTTCAGCTCCAGAGTCTTCCGCCAGCCGCTGCTCAAATTGTGCAGCGCCTGTTCAGGAAAATATTAACGATCGTGAAGCCCGCCTGAATGAGTCCAATAAGCAAGAAATGTCTTCCGATAAATCTGCTATTAAAGAAAATGGATTCAATAATTCATGCGCAAATAATGTTAAATATTCTGATAGTAACGTTGAGACAGAAGACGACGTCAACACCTCGTTTGACATGGATACGATCGATCGAATACCTCCGAAGAGGAGGAATGCTCGATCGCGTTCTATTTTGATTGGTAAATACTCGGACTACTGCGCCACCGATTCCGAAGATTGTTATGACGCGACGAGCGCAGTCTCCCTGCAGTCCATCACTACTCATGACTCCCAGAACAATGCAGATAGAGACAGTGGACATTTTGATTCGATTGGAGAAGATAACGTTGGCGAGTACGATGCCGTAGACCCTACAGTAAATGCTAATGTAGAGGCTCAATTACGACTTTCCTCTTCCAAAAAATTTAGTCCCGAGCAGTCTTCAGTATCTCCACCGGTGAGACCACCGAAATTGAAAAAGATGAATACTGCTGTACCAGATGAAAAACCTCCGTTGCCGCTGAAAGAGGCGAAGACTCCCGAGAGGGTGAATCCTCCGTCTCTTCCTGCGAAGAGAAATAAAGCCTCTAAGCCCCCCACAGAGAACGACATCATTCCTGAGTTATCAGACGCAGCGGCTGCTTCTATTCTTTTAGGATTGCAAGCTCATCCAGCAGTCTTGGGTCAAGTGTCTTTAAAAAACGAAAGATGTGATACATCTCCACTTGAAAACACAGTGCCAGTTTTTCAGACTACATTTAATTCTAAGCTCGAGCTAAACACCGTAAAGAATAAGAGTCCTTCTCATTTGCCTAAAACTGCTAGTCAAGCGGGATTTCACTTCAATCGGCATGAAAAGTTTTCCAATTCTGAAGAACGTGTAAGTGGCCAATTTATATTGGCTGCCGAAGGCAAATCGCCAGCCAGTAAACGGAACAGCTGGTCGGGAAGCGGCCTCGGCTCATCCTCTCGATGTAGTTCGTCGGACACAGACATTACCAGAAAAAATGTGAAGCTTTGTCAATGTGCCAAAACTGAACTGGAGAAACATTTCATCGAGAAAGGAAAATCCGATGCAGACACCATCAAGAAAACTTGGAGACGCGTAATTAAAAAATCCGACGTGTCTCAGCCCAAAATCACAACCTGGAAGACAAAACTCGCGAACATAGAGGAAAATAAGACACCTGAAAACCAATGCTCTAATTGTACGAAACAGAAACAAGACGACTCAGGTTACCAGAGCAGCGACTCCAGCGGAACTGCAAGCTCCAGCGCACCCATCGATGATGAAAGCAGTTGCTCCCTGGAGTTAGATTGCGCTGAGTCTATTGACACCGCACTTACGAGCATCAAACGCAAGTCGGGTTTTGGACCTCAAATATTCCCTAAATCACAGTCACTTCAACATCTCAGCGATGTTCCAGTCCTTGATGTTTACCAGAGCTTCGAAGGCTCACCCAACAGCAGCACCGGCCGCCGGTCCATCTCGACAGACGTGTCTTGCGAAACCGGCGATCCGGGATGAAGTCCTTTTATTTCTGCTTATACAATGTGTTCTTTAGAATATAGATATTTCATTCATATTTATGGGTGTAATGCCTTTATGTAGAGTGCAGATATATTTATTGTTAACCATAAGATTTTCTAACCCGTCTGTTGTTATCTATTTTTTAAGTGGCATATAATTTATGAATTCTAATAAATATGGATACAATAGTTTTACGTTTTTGAAACATTGAAACTTTTTATTAAAAGGTTCGCGTTTATTACGACTACACTGCCCATAATTGATTTTGTCATTAGAGACAGAGTGTTTTTTTGGGAACTCACGGGAAATCTCGTAACGCAATAGAAACTATAATGATCGGAAATTAGGTTCAGTAGTTTCGTGCGTTGCTTCTATTTGGCGAGTCCACCTCCTGCCTAAATGACATAATTTTTTTCGATCTCGAAACCTGGGCACGCTTTCGCCACAACTTTTTTGATCATACTGTTGCGCGATTCAACGTACCAAATCAGCCTTGGTCTTTTATTCAGTGCAACAAATACTCTTATCGAGCTTATTGGGCGCAAAATAGTCCCTATGTAAAGTAAGTACAGAGCAAGGTGAGGTATGTTAAGTGAGTAACGATACTTCATCATAGGTATCGGGACGTGAGTCAAGAGACCTCAGACCTTAACGTGAGTTAAGAGACCTCAGACCTTGACGTGAGTTAAGAGACCTCAGACATTAACGTGAGCTAAAAGACCTCGGACCTTGACGTGAGTTAAGAGGCCTCAGACATTAACATGAGCTAAAAGACCTCAGACCTTATCGTGATTTAAGAGATCTCTGACCTTAACGTGCGTTAGAGGCTTCAGACCTTGATGTGAGTTAAGAGACCTCAGACTTTAACATTAGTGAGTTAAGAGACCTCAGACCTTAACGTGAGTTAAGAGAGTTGAGATAGGTACCTCTCTTATGAAGAAGTGTAGTTGAAAAATCTGTCGTAGAATGCTGCCTAATAATTACCTTAGGTTATTTGCTATGCCGAATCCGGTCGCTGTGTTTCAGTACTCGTGGCCCGGGTGAGATAATTTTAAGTTTCTTATGACAGCAAATTACTCAATGATATAAATTATGCTTATAGACGCAGAAGAGAGAGGTCTAAAATATACCATAGTTCTCAAAATACTGCAATTTTGGTTAGTTATTGTTTTACTACAGTAGGAACGATGAGCCACCAAGTGATCGGAGCGATATTATTGGCTTGTCGATTGCCGAAGAATCTCGACGAAAAATTACTGATTACTGCGAGCCATATATGCCAAAAATGTCGCACTCAGTTAAGAACGAAACTCAGAAATACAAATAAAGAATTAGAAGATCGAAATGAAATTAGGAGGGAAAAGATCATGAAAATCTCCGGTCAGCCTGTTTAAAAGCTCCCGCGGGCAAAAGTTCATTATCAAGATGTAGTCCATTTTATCACTGATGAGCTCCATTTGGTTTGGGTATTGCGGCCACTTAGGTCTCTACGCAAATAAAATCAGTTTACACTAACAATGCAAACGAAAATCCGTAGATCGGAAGACCTGAAACTAGACCTATCTATATTCCACAACTCAGCTGAAAAATTTATCTGTACGTTTGACCTGCATACAACTACACTTTCATGAACTCCGAGTATGATTCATTAGAGATTCTCCTTGAAGTTCGTGTATATTTTTGACTAAATAATATTTAAAAACGCCCCATTTCAGTTAAATCAAACAATATTAACTCTGTGTACGCGAATACTTGTAAGAAGGTATTTCTTAGAGTTGATCTTAATAGAATGGTTCACCTCCAAACGTCTTGATGTGATTTAAGAAATACTACAACGACAAGAAAAAGTTACTTGATCCAAAATTTCGGACACTTCATCTCACTAGGTTTTTTTTCCAAGATTCCTAGCTTGATCACTGCTTTCATTTTATGAGTGTTATTTTTTGCTGTCACTTTTTTTCAAGAAGTAAGCAAAGATCATGGGAGTAAATTCGTATTGGTCAACTGTCTTCTTCATACAGTATCTCCTCGTGCGGAGTAATAGCAATAGCGGTTCCATCGTTTATTAGGCTGTTTAGACCTGTCGCTGATTCATGACATCGACGAACATTCACAGGTTGTTGCGGTCTCGAACAGCGAACACGCAACCCGCTGCTCCAATTCTACTGTGCTAAACCGCCCAGCCTCCAAGCCGCACATACTGTAGGTGGAATCGAACCCCCAACTCTGCTCCAATCTTGGTACGCTGAACAGTAACCACTGGTAATTGTTTGTATGAATTGCATTGCAAATGTAAACATTATTGTATTACACGCTAAAAACATCTTTACCTCTAATTATTTGAAAAAAACTTATTGTGATTATGCTTGTGCCTGTCTCTATACTGATCATATGATCGTGAACTTATTCCTATGATAATAGCTTTTTTATTCCTCAGCATTTATTTTTAGTCTTTTTTTCTAATCGTAGATTTACACTAACCAAACCGTTACACGGCGTATAAACAATTTTCATTGTGTTTTTACTGCTTAAATATTTTTGACGTATTTGCACACAGCACGAAATTAGGCAGAATTGCCGCTAGAATTCAGAGGGAAAGTGACGGTAGCGCTCAAATTTGAAATCTGTTCATGGGGAATGGTTAGATTAGGATTAGGTGTCACTGGATTCAGATTCAGTGGATTGGATCTAATATTTTTTTTGTAACTGAGATGATGAACAAGAAGGAGCAATTACAGGAACGGTGGATTATTTAGGCAATATAATATCATAAATTTCTGCTAAGTTATAAAGGAGCGGTCTGTTTTGTACCTATTTTGGGTCTTCTGATTAATGAATAGGTTACGGCGGATGTTAGTCATGTTGATCAGTTATGCAGGGAACAGGTCCATGCTATGCATCCGCTCAGTTAGTCATGTTGATCAGTTGATGTTAGGTACATCCTTAAATAAAAACAGGTTTGTTGAAACCTAATTCTTGTAGTATTGCCTGTGTTTAACTCGTTTGGGTTGACCTTAAGTTAAGGCTTACAATCAACTTAATTTCTAATTCTACAATCTACATGATATGATGATATAGCATACTAGCCTAGGTACCCTTTGGCAGTTTGGCTTATATATTTATATTATAAAAAGCTTGATAATTATAATGTAGTAGCCTAATCCCTAATTGAGCTTTGATGCAGAATTTACAACAAAAGGAAGAATGGACTATCATTATGGAGTGTCAATTTTGGCTAATATGTCTGTACAGTCTGTTGTCTTACTCTTACTAGTCTTAGGCTTAGTGCTTACAAAGCCCAATGTGATTGAAATATTTTAACTTATTTCTATACATGAAATGATGTATTTATTAGGTATAAGGACATAGTGACAAAGCACAGATTTTTTAGAATTGGCTCATTTTTAATTTCCTCCTTTACTTCAGATTTAGGCCTATACCTATTTCAGTATTTCTTATGTAGGTATAATAATGCTGGTACCGTAAAATGGGGTTACTTTGACGGTGAGTTTGACCGGCGGGGTAACTTTGACCACTTTTTGTTTTTTTAACAAAAACCCCCAATTTGGGCCCCAAAACTCAAAAACGATTCGACATAGAAAAATTTTGTCAATGGCCATCAAAGGCCTAATACTGAGGCTACGTAACACATTGACATAGTGACAAACCACAGATTTTTTAGAATCAGTTCATTTTTAATTTCCTCATTACCCAAGATTTAAACCAATTTCTTATGTATGATAGTGCTGGTATCCAGGATACTTTACTGGTCTACTTATAGGACTCAAAAATGAACTTGAGGGAGAGTCTAAAAAACTCTCTGCTTTGCCACTATGACGTAATTATCAATGATATTTGAATGCATATAAGACAAGCAGCAAAACCTGAAAAATACATATTGGCAGAATTTGTTCAGATTTTTTACCTACAATTAACCAGTTAATAAAAATGACAAAACAAAAATCTGAAACGTTTCATTCATACATAACCATTTTATAGATAATATTTTTACTAATAAGTGGCCGTTAATGTACGTGTAGTGATGAAAATAATTTTGTTTACAAGACTTTACTTTCTGCATTGGTATTCAAATCTAGAATTTTTATCAATGACCAACCGGTGATCAGTGTATTCTAATTATAAGAACTGATTGTTTAACGTTCAACTGATTGTTCTTCTCTATCTAATTCCAAGATTAAATAAAAAGTAAAATAAAAAGCCAGGTAAAATGATTCCGTAAAATGACTGGCTAAAATGACTTCGTAGAAATTACTTAGTAAAATGACTTAGTAAAATGACCTAGTGAAAAGACTTCGTAAAATGACTTAGGAACAT
>NW_025945624.1:0-365 GCF_000764305.2 Hyalella azteca | reverse complement strand
TTTATGATTAAAATCAAGAGAAGGCAAATTCTGTTCATATACCGAGAAAAATAAGAGTAATCTAAATAAAATATTATTAACTTTACGACCAAATTGAGTCTACAGGCAGATGACAGAGACTCGCTGCGCTGCATTGCAGCTACAGAAGACAGTCGTGTACGATAAGCTGACTCTTTTCCTATTAGATGCCTCACCTTTCTTGAGGTCAAGTAGAGAATAGTTATGGGTAATAAGTAATAAATAATAATAATAAATAATTCTAGCTATGGTAATAATTGTATTAAAATCCATTTTTCTCCATTCCTGTAGACTATGTTGCTGCCTGTGGCAGCTTTTCACATTTGACACGTGCTTATTCACCTGGA
>NW_025945623.1:0-900 GCF_000764305.2 Hyalella azteca | reverse complement strand
GGAGAGACTATAGATACAAGAAGGATGGAAGAGAGTGAAATGGAGAGACTGTAGATACAAGAAGGATGGAAGAGAGTGAGATGGAGAGACTGTAGATACAAGAAGGGTAGAAGAGAGTGACATGGAGAGACTTTATATACAAGAAGGATGGAAGAGAGTGAAATGGAGAGACTGTAGATACAAGAAAGATGGAAGAGAGTGAGATGGAGAGACTGTAGATACAAGAAGGATAGAAGAGAGTGACATGGAGAGACTTTATATACATGAAGGATGGAAGAGAGTGCGATGGAGAGACTGTAGACACAAGAAGGATGGAAGAGAGTGAAATGGAGATACTTTAGATACAAGAAGGATGGAAGAGAGTGAGATGGAGAGACTGTAGATACAAGAGGGATGGAATAGAGTGAGATGGAAACTGTAGATACAGGAAAGATGGAAGAGAGTGAAACGGTGAGACTGTAGATACAGGAAGGATGGAAGAGAGTGAGATGGAGAGTCTGTAGATACAAGGAGGATGGAAGAGAGTGAAATGGAGAGCTGTAGATACAGGAAGGATGAAAGAGAGTGTGATGGAGAGACTGTAGATTCAAGAAGGATGGAAGAGAGTGAGATGGAGCGACTGTAGATACAAGAGGAATGGAATAGAGTAAGATGGAGAGTCTGTAGATACAGTAAGGATGGAATAGAGTGAGATGGAGAGACTGTCCATACAGGAACGATGGAAGAGAGTAAGATGGAGAGACTGTAGATACAGGAAGGATGGAAGAGTGTGCGATGGAGAGACTGTAGATACAGGAAGGATGGAAGAGAGTGAGATGAAGAGACTGCATAGATACAGGAATGGTGGAAGAGGGTGCGATGGAGACTGTAGATACAGGAAGGATGGAAGAGAGTGAGATG
>NW_025945622.1:0-16735 GCF_000764305.2 Hyalella azteca | reverse complement strand
ACGTTCTGCTCCCATTTTGGTCAGGATTAAAGATGCTCCAGAAACCATGAATCAGCAACCACGCGAGCGCAACAACAGCCTGGCCTTCACCCTGACCTCAGCACCTGAACAAATCGCCCAATTTAGAGTGGAAGGAAATACCACGGCAAATTTTGGTTCATTTCTGATTTTTAATTTATCATGTAGTCAAAAATAGAGAAAAAACGGGGTCAAAAGAAATTAATATGTCTTATAATTTAATATTATGAAAGAATATAATGCCGCCTGATAGAATCTACTATTTTTAGCGATGACACAGACGCATTAAAATCGCAATACCGGAGCTTATCGATTAATTTGAATTCACGACGTGAGCGCCTCCATTCTACCTCCATGAATATCAAATGATTGACAACTATTATTCTAATAAAATAATAATGGTCGGTTATTTATATGGCTCTCAGCTTTGCATTAATTTGATTTTAAGCTGAATCTAGCGCTTGCTTCAGATACCATAATTTTGTAATTTTCATTTCTTAAAAATGGTAGGAAACATTGAATAGATATGCATTGTTCTCGAGAGTTTGAAGCCTTATTGTTAGTTGTATTCATGTAAGATGTCAGCAAATATTTCCAATGACAATATAGATAATAATAAAAAAAGTAAAAGAAAAAGTTGTGTTCTCGCGAAAATTTTCCATGAATTATAAGTTAGATAAATTTAAATTGTTAATTATATAATCCAGTTCAATTACGAACTAAATATTTTTTACGAAATTATCGTAGGAAAATAGTTAGGCTGGAGAATTACACGAGCCAGCAAATTGTGCAATTAAGAACTTTTATTCTAAATTCAAGCCTAAAGTACCCGCCTTTTTATTACGTTAACGACCGCCTTGAACAATTTTTGCATGGAAGACAAGCAATGATTCGACTCTCCGACACTGTTCTTGAATGTCTTGTGTAATTCTGCGTGGTAGAATATGTTTCATCGAAAATTATATTAAATTGGTCTTTCATAATGAGCAGCAGATATTTCTCAATCTCGTTAACTTCATTTATTTCACAAAAATTTATTCAACTGCAATTAATAAATGAGGTCACCCAAGTTGCGGCAACCCTCAGTTGCTTGCATGGCGGCTGCCCTTGCGCTCAGCAGTCTGAGGTGGCACCCGCGTCACTGTGCCACGAGCTGCCGTGGCGTGAGGTGACATGTGTGTGCGGTGTCTCCTACGGACGCAGTGAGGCGGTCATGCCCTGGGATTGGCTCCAATATAAGCTTTTGCATAACCGCACCGGTTATCTTCTGTGTTAAGCGTGTAATGTAACCACACTTTAGCAAGCTCGATTGATTGGGTTCTACTCAGCTGGCAATTTTAGACTCTTTTTGATTCCTATTTACTATCTCACTTAAGTGGCGATCGACTATTTTGAAAGAGATGTCAGATCAGATGGATACACTGCGCAATTGCTAGTGAACTGTTTTGAATTTAAAAGAGACCTGATTCTATTTGAACTAAATGATTAAAAAAATTGCGTCGTTAAAAAAATGAACTTTTTCTGTACCATCTAGCCCGAGAGCTGATCAACAAACACTCTCGCCGGTTGCTGGAATTCCGTCCAGATTCATTCAGGCAAAGGTTGGACACTGCGGCAGTTAGTTGACAGTTTAGAATGTTGTGATGCTAATAGCTTGATGTTAAAAGTCCTCGTTGAGCGATGATTGCTTTTATCAAATCGTCTTTCAATGATTCAAAACAGTGATTTAATCAAAGTGATTCAAATTGATTGGAGGACATGTTTTAAATAACGAAGCATAAATGAAGTAAATTTTTGGAGTGAACTAATTATTACGCATCCGTTATTTCAACTATAAAAATAATATGATGTAACATGAAGGCACAGAATTACGTTATCGTCAGGGATTTCTTTCATGCAGTTCATTTGCTCGCCCTACGCGAGATTCCAGGACAAAAAAAATCGTCCATTCTGAAATAATCGTATATATTTATGTATGAAAACTTTTATCTCGCGCGCAGTTTAGAATGTAAGAGCCAAATAAAAGAAGAGAATGTCATTTAGTCAGAAACTTTAAGCATCTTCTTTGGCTTCGAGTTGCTGAAATATATCTCTCAATGTCACGAGAATGCAGCATCAGTTGTGCACAATGAATATAGCTGATGATACCTAGACAATTTTTAATTTAAAATAAGCAGGATCCACAAATTTTATTTTCCCAAAAGCTGTCTTGTTTATTTTGTTTTATGCTTTTATATGAAGTGCAGACGGTATTGTATCAAGTATATTTTATTGCCATTTAAATTTATTGCAGGTAGATTATCCTTTAGGTAGCTGTAAATATCACGACCACATCTCGAACGAACTCTAGACTAATGGTTAAATACTTATCTTTAAATACTATAGTGCAACTGTGTCGTCAGACGAACTCCCAGTGAAAATTTACAGACGTGGCAGCTTCTGATTTGGATTACCAGAAGCTGGGGCGACTCTAAATTTTGTTAGGGTTGGATCTCATCATCTGTAAGGAGACCTCAACGCTGCAGCAAGAGTGATCCACGCTAAGGTGAGTACCGTTAGCTCGCGCACTCGAGTTTCATATTTATTTGGTAATTTCGCAAGTTCTATTTTCCGTCCGAATTTTGCTGAATTTTGTTTAGGATGTAAGTAAAAGGCGTTGCTGATCTATGAACTTTTTTCGAATGGGATGAGTATTTTTTCAATCAATAGTCGATCATCGTTACTAATAAGACCATAGTTATCTTTATCTTGCCCAAAATTGAAGTTGATAGATAAAACAAACGAACTATTTTTGTGGTAAATTTGCTTTTTAGACACAAACTATGGACGCATTTGTTTGTGCAGCAACTGTTCACCTGGTCTATTGTAGTTGTTGGTGGCATTCAGCCCTCGCCTGGGCTATTGCGGGTAGAGTTCAGTCTTTGCCTGGGCTATTGTGGGTAGCGTTCAGTCTTTGCCTGGGCTATTGTGGGTGGCGTTCAGCCTTTGCCTGGGCTATTGTGGGTAGCCTTCAGTCTTTGCCTGGGCTATTGTGGGTGGCGTTTAGCCTTTGCCTGGGCTATTGTGGGTAGCGTTCAGCCTTTGCCTGGGCTATTGTGGGTTGTTCAGCCCTCGTCTGGGCTATTGTGGCTTGAGTTCAGCCCTCACCTGGTCTATTCTGGCTGGCGTTCAGACCTCGCCTGGACCACTTGGCGATTAGCCCTCGCCGGCTCTATATTGTACCTGACGTTTAGCTCACCAAAACACATCCTTCTTTGGCTCACGTCTCCTTCATCCAACTATATTTTTGTAAGCTTTCTTCCTAAAGAAGCGCAAGGCGAAACTTTCGTTCACTTCTTCACTCCACAATGGAGCAGAAAGCGCGCGTGGGGGCGGCGGGTAGTGCCAGAACGTTTAATAGTAAGTCTACCAACTGGAGGCTCTGCGTTGAAAGATTTTTTGTTTTCCATTAGATAAAATTAGCTAGAAGCAAGCAGGACGAGTTGACTGTTTTATTCGTTTGCCGATATGAAGACAGTTGTGTTTGTCGATTATTTGAAATAATAAGATTGGGCGCACCGTAGCTGGCAAGCAGATTGTTATAGTCTGTGCACTATTCAAAAATATAGTTATTTAAGTGCAGGGTGAATTTAGTTCTAATATAATTAAAGCACAAAATTAAACGACTTTTACTGATCTCGCTGTAAAACTTTCCTTCTTTTATGTACGTCGTAAAAATCAAGTCTTCCCGGGCTGGTAACAATCTTTGCAGAGACAATTCTCATTCATAGCTTATCCGTCACTAATGCGAGTGCGGGATGAATAATGATATATTATTGCAAATAGTGAGAATTTACAAGCCCCAGAGCCCCAGATTGCAATGATCCTTGAAAAATATCATGCATGCACATTTTGTTTGCATCAAGTTATCAACAGATCTATTTTACAACAACACCCATTGCTGAGTGATGAATATGAGCTCAAGTCGCTCCCAGACTCAATGAACATCATATACTTGATAAAGCTAAGGTATACAAGTGAATAAGCCGAGGCGAAATTCGTTGCATCTAAACCTTGCTTATTGAAGGTACTGAAGAGATAAAAAGTACAGTACCTGCACTCGAAGGTCTTACAATAATGTCGTGTTTGTTCAGAAGAATAAAAAACCAAGTTAACAGGCTGACACTTGTAAGATTTTTACAGAGCAGATAATCCTGAAGTATAGACTATAAACGTTGCAGCCCGTGAAAGAAAAAGTATTCCAATATGTATGTTTCAACACGGGTGGTTAATGGCCAGAGAATTCGTCAATTTAAATTTTCAGGGTCGAACAATATTCTTCAGATGACATTAGTTGATCAAAATGCAGGTTCAAGAGAGTAATATCACTTTATTATAACGACGTTTCGAATGTAACAACATACATATGTAAATTTTCACAATATGTATGTGTGCATTCACGCAAAGAATTTTAGCAGAACTCGCTGAAAACATTTATATGATTGGCGGTCATGTTTGCTAATTCATATCAAAGTTGATATCAATATGCCGAAATAAATAAATACATTTCAAGTGATCTCGTAATGCGGGTGCCTACATGAGTTGCTGACAATTTTTAATTAATTTTTGTCGCGCTTTTAACGTCTAAACTTCAAATCTAATTTATAAGGCGCGATGAGTGGCCCGTAATTATTTGATATTTTAAAATATCAACGAAATTAAATGTGTAAATGGAAACCGTTTTACTTGTTATTTTATGATATTAATATAATATCGGACACGCTACTATAGGATAATAAACTGAACCATCAGATAGTCTAGACTGGTAATGCCTGTTAGATGCAGGACTGCTGCGGGATTTTTTTACTGATTTTTTAGATAGTCAATGGAGAGACTTCTGTAGGTTAATGCGTTGTATCATCCGAGGGTCAGTCAAAAGTGCCAATGAGAGTCATTCGAAGTCTAAGAGTCAGTTAGAACCGGCAATGAGAGTCATTCGACGTATAAGAGTCAGTCAAAACTGTCAATGAGAGGCATTGGAGATATAAGAGTCAGTCAAACTGTCGATGAGAGTCATTCGAGGTATAAAAGTCAGTCAAACTGGCAATGACAGTCATTCGAGGTATAAGAGTCAGTCAAAACTGTCAATGAGAGTACTTCGAGATATAGGAGTCGGTCAAAATTTTCAATAAGAGTCATTCGAGGTATAAAAGTCAGTCAAACTGGCAATGAGAGCCATTCGAGATATAAGAGTCAGTCAAAACTGTCAATGAGAATCATTCGTGTTGATATAAGTGTCATTCATTTCTCAGCAGTCAGCGAGCGCTGCTTGCCTACGGCTGAATAACAAAAATGTTATCGCGCTCCGGAGTCCTAAAATGCCTGGCGCTTGTTCAGGCATGAGCCTGACCAATCAAGCGTGGAAAAGTCTCTGGTTTATAGAATTTTTTACTCTAAAGGCGTTGAAATAAGTGATTGATAATTTTAGAGGATATGCCATTGGTTATGGAATTCTCTTCAACGATAAAAGTTTGGGTCGGAATAAAGATTATAAAAGAATAAAAAAATTGCCACTTATGTGGTAATGTGAGATTGAGAGTATATTTCAGATATAAAATCTTCGTTTTATAGCGATGCACGAAATTGATATCACTGCGGCAAGAACACGCTCAGTCTTTTAACACCAGACGCTGGCGACTGGCATATTCTAACATGGATATCCCGATGGAAGAGTGATAAAGAAATTCAATTCGTGATGAGTCCAGGAATTCTATTTTTTAATGTTAATAGAAACTGCGGGAATTGAGAGCCACCTTTATTTATATGTTCATTCAAGACAAAGATTTTGAATGTGATAAGGAAATTTTTTCTCATAATTAGTGAAATTTCAAATAAACTATTTCAAGCCCATTTCACATTAATTTCGAAGCAAGTAAACTGATAAAGAAGCGTTCGTTGGCAGACTGAGAGATTCTTGTAAGCCAAATACCCGCATAAGCCTTAAAATATTTTAACACCAGTATTAGTTTAACATTAAGTTTTTCGATCACATAATTTTCTGCACAACTCTGGACCTTCTTTGACAGTAAAGGGAATCGCACACATAATTAATAAGTCAAAGTTCACTGAACTAAAATTATAAGCATCTAATCTCAGATTATGTTATTAAGCCATGATTAATGTCTCGCGAATCATGTATTGTTGCGCTCTTTCACCGCGTCGTGTTATGCAATGAAGCCTCAGGAGCAACATTGAGAGACGGCTTGCCGTACAAGACGCCTTCATTTGAAGTATGATTTACGAGACGCAAGTGAATGTTAGTTTCTCTCACTTCAAATGGTCGGGGCTGCGAGCTGTCAAGCTGTCAGTGCCTTGCATTCAAATGAACAATAGCTTTGGGCAAACAGCGTTACAGGGACTGACAGGCCAGTGAACGCGGTCATCCGTCAACAGATCGAGTTTAAATCCGCTCTTACCTGTTGGAAGATTTCATATTCTTTGAACTATTTGCAAGGTCTCTGGCGTGAATAATTTAGGTTTGATTGATAATTTTTTTAAATATTAATCATCAATTTGATGCAGTTCATGAACAAACTGAGGGTGGAAATGTCGGTACCAATTATCAGTCTTCGTGTCTCCAGAATTTAAAAAATCGACAAATGTAAATAAATGTCCTCTACGAGCTGCTGAGAGTGCACGTTAATTGCTGTCGGAAATAATACATGCTTCGCAACATATACAAAAAATTCTTCCACACATAATAAGGCCTACTTATCGAGCATTTTTTCCCTGATGAGCTCATATTTAGTGAATTAAAGCTGTCACTTGCGCTCACTTTCATGGGGTCCGTGCGTTCACTTTCATGGGGTCCGTGCGCTCACTTTCATGGGGTCCGTGCGCTCACTTTCATACCGATCTTAGGCGCCGTATAGTTGTGGTGTGAAATAACATGCAATTTGATATAACAAAATACGAAATTATTAGCACATCTGCAGAAATAACACGGAGAAATGCTCTTCATATTATTTATACTTCGCAGTAAATGAAATAATCATTGGTTCAAGAAGTACTTAAATCCGTCTTTTAAATTTTCATTTCATTAAAAAATAGGTATTGCTTTCCATATCGTAAAAATGTGCAAATACCTTTGTCATAGGATCTATGAAATTAAAATAGCCGCTAACAAAATTCAATACTCATTAAAAAAGAAATATCATTCTGGGACTCTACTCTGAGAAATTTAATTCAAGCAAAGTTTTACACATGTAAATAGATGCGTTACATTATATATACTGTTGTCAGAACTTAAATTTGGCCTCGAAGCTCGGAGGTTAAAGCGATCATTCAGCTTTTCTTTATAATACTTTTTCTACGCGTAACATTTATCAGCGCAAAGTAGCATGAATAACTATAATTTATCATATAAAATATTCCCTGATATTTCAACCTTAACATGAATAAGCAAACGAGTTATACACCAAATCAAGTTTTTACATTAGACACAGTGCAAAACAAAACAAAAATCATTGCAGGAACAAGACAGATAATAGAATTAAAAACAGGTGATATTCTTCTGCTCAGTGGATTGCATGAACTATAAATACATTACGCAAGCACCCACTTCATAATCTAGCTTGAACGTCAAGTTCTTGTTTTATATTGAAACTTGAGCCACAACAAGTGGCCTCCTCGCCTTCAACTTGACATTGTAAAGCTGGAAAATTTTAGGACGCGGGCGGGCGTTGAGTTTTTGTAGCGCCTAACTGCCCGCATGGCGAGCGTATACAAGGGCTGAACTTGACACAGATATTTTTGTAGGCCGAGTAGCTGCGTGTGTCAAGGCCTACACTAAGCATCGAATTACTCAACATGCGCAGTTAAATTTAGTGACTGTAAAATTGTTGATGTTAGAAGCTAACTATACTAAGCATCAACTTATTCAACATACTTCAGAAACATAGTTAAATTGAGTGACTGTAATATTGTTTATGTTAGAAGCTAACTATACTAAGCATCAACTTATTCAACATACTTCAGTTGGCTGCAACTTTGTCGTATCGCAGCAAAATTTTCCCGATTTGTGAAACCAAAGCACGATTGAGAATTGCCAATTCCTCTAAATAGACTTGACTCTATTTACAAGACATTACCAATATACAAGGCAAAATGGAAGGAAGGAATGCATCAGGAATGCTGTCACAAATGATAGTGAGAACAGAATATTTTTCATGTCACAATGATATTAACATTGAAAAATAATCATTTATTCTAGTTTTGTTGCAATGCTCAAGCAAACAGATTGACTAGTATGAGTAAGGGAAAATTCGCAGTTATTTTCTAACTCGTATTTTAAATTCTACATTCGACATAAAAATTCCAGTTTTCATGAAATCCTAGAACTGTGGAAAAAAATCTGCCCCGGCTAGAAAGTGTGCATAGACAACGGGATGATGACTTGAATTTAATATGCATGCCTTACGCAGTAGCTTTTGCGTAAATTACGGGCGTTGCGCGGCCAAACGACCCTTCACTTAATAAAATTTCCGGTAATTTTGAACATGATTCTATGCGGAGGATTGATCTTAACTCCCCTGCAGGAAATTTACAGCAATTTTTCTTGTAGGGATTTCGGGTGGGGGTTAATAAAAGGTTTACTGCACGTTAGTCAAAAAAAAGTTTTAATGGTGCGCCATCAATTGAAGTCTTCTCTTCAATGGTTTAACTGAAATTTCTACATAAATATGAAATCAGCGTAAGTAAAGTTCGAACAAGATTTTTTTAGCAGTTTACATGCCCGACCAGCAGCAAAAAAATTCATTGTAAGTTCATCCATGTCAAAGGACTTGCCACAATTTTCATTTCAGTTGATACGGCAGCGATTAAGTAGAGTTCACTGGAGGACAGTTCTCGCAATTTACAATGGGTTTGTGCAAGCCGCCCCACTTTACGACAATGTTGACTGCATGTGCAAAATTTTTTCTGGATTTATGCTTTCCATGCAGACGACCTGAGGTCGCGCTCGAGGGCAGCTGTGCAATGTTCTCTTGCGCTCGCACGTACTCGAGTTCATTAAATCGTGCTTGATTACATTAAAATATTTATGCTGCACTTAAAAGTTTTTTTTAATCCGTAACTATAACCAGCTATTTACTTTATAAAACTGCATTCGTTCTGAATATTTGTCGCAGTGGTTCTTGTGAGCCAATTTTTCTACTTATGATGAGCGGCTAGGCTAAAGTAAATTTGATGACCAAGCATAAATAATTCTAACTTAATAATGAGTCTAAAATTAGAAAACTTTTCCTCTAGCTGCACGGTAAAATTAACTAAAATCGGACCATAAGAAAGTGAGCGTAAAAAATCAACATAAAATTGTTAAACAATCACCTCGTGATTTAAGCTAACAAAAAGTGTCATTTCCGTGATAGATATCAGCAGAAAATGATTTTTCTTTATTAGTTTTTCCTCAAGAAACGTCACAATTATATTTTTAGTGTCCATCGGTGATTTGAAGGATTTTTACTGAATGTGTTTAGCATTTTGTTTATGAATTTAATGAATTCCAATAGTTCTAATTGAATCAAACATTCTTTCTGTAGAATCCAAACAGCCATCTCCATCATAATTTCAACCCAAGCCAGTTCGTATCAGATACGATGTGAAACTGTATGTATTGACTGACATAGTAAACAGCATCGTTAATTGCTGTGCTCCGTACCACCCTAACTCGTCAGGGTGGATCTGCAATCAAAGCGAAATATGTGTACCAAAGCGAAATATGGTATACAGGTCGCCCTGTTAACATATTTATACTCCTGACCCTGAATAATATCAATTATGATCCGATGTTGGATAAAATTTTGGTACACCTCCTGGAAAATGTGAAATGAAAATTTACGTCCTTGCGCATCCGATAAAACAAGTTTAAGATTATGACTACCCATAGAAACTTAACTTAAAAAATATACGTTATAAATTTACGTACATCTCGCAACGGTTTTTCGAATAATTGGATAATGTTCTATGTCTAGGGGAGGCTAGTTAGTGAAACAAATTTATTTGCCCCCACTAATTACATTAGTTACAGCCTGCAGATAAAAAAACGCGGAAAACACCACATNCATATAAACCTACGGCCACCATAGCCACTGTCATCATAAAAACCTACGGCCACCATAGCCCCTATCATCGTATAAACTCACGATCTCCATAGCCACTATCATCATATATAGGCCCCATAGCCCCTATCATCATATAAACCTACGGCCACCGTAGCCCCTATCATCGTATAAACTTACAGCCACCGTATTCCCTATATATCATCATATAAATCTACGGCCACCGTAGCCCCTATCATCATATAAACTAACGGCCACCGTAGCCCCTATCATCATATAAACTAACGGCCACCGTATTCCCTATATATCATCATATAAACTTACGGCCACCGTAGCCCCTATCATCATATAAACTTACGGTCACCGTAGCCCCTATCATCATATAAACTTACGGTCACCGTAGCCCCTATATATCATCATATAAACCTATGGCCACCGTCTTCCCTATATATCATCATATAAACCTACGGCCACCATAGCCCCTATCATCGTATAAACTCACGGTCTCCATAGCCCCTATCATCATATAAAGAACTTTGTGTTGTGTCGGGAAGACCTGATCATGCAGCGCACAATTGTTCCTTTCACTGAACTGAACTCCAGGCGCTTGTATTGTTCTCTCCTGATGGTGAGAAGTTCAGACTGCGGCAGGATGTTGATCACATCCTCGCTTGATGATGAAGTGAGAACAGTGGCGGTGCTGCTGCACACGCTCATTCAAATGATGGTGTCATGTTGTTCAAATAAGGACACACTTTCTCACTTACAGCACGAGTAAAGTGCGGAGCCTAGCACTGACCTAGATCCAAACTAGGTCAGGTTGACCCATGCACACGGGTGGAAGATTGGAAAGATGCGCTGTGGCCCTCACCCTGAAAAATAAATGGGATGAATTTCACAGAATCTTACCCTCAGCATTAGATATGAGCGAACGTAGCTTTGATACGCTCTTTTACTTGGTAAAACGGGGAGAGGATGACCCATACAACGGCAGAAGTGCATCGCTATTTGACAAAGTCTCAACTATTTCTCTGACTAGCTACGTGCTGTTATACCAGCCAAGTACACGCAGCGTTTATCATCTTTAATGATGATTAGTTTTACGACTTGCAATATGATGAAATCTCTTTTAGTGAGAAGTTCGCGGTTTGCTTGAGGAAACTTGAGGAAATTTGACTTGATTTATTAATTACTGTACTATGTACAAGATGTGAATGTTAAATTATCCTACAACGTAGACAAAGACGTATTATTATGTTAATTGCAGGCGCCGTATGTTAAATGTTGCGTCATACGTCGCTAATTGTTGCGTCATTCCCTATCATCATATAAACTTACGGCCACCATCTTCCCTATATATCATCATATAAACCTACGGCCACCGTAGCCCCTATATTTACGATCACCATAGTCCCTATCATCATATAAACTTACGGCCCCCGTAGCCCTATCATCATATAAACTTACGGCCACCATCTTCCCTATATATCATCATATAAACCTACGGCCACCGTAGCCCCTATATTTACGGCCACCATAGCCCCTATCATCATATAAACTTACGGCCACCATCTTCCCTATATATCATCATATAAACTTACGGCCACCGTAGCCCCTATATTTACGATCACCATAGTCCCTATCATCATATAAAGAACTGCATGTTGTGTCGGGAAAACTTGATTATGCAGCGCACAATTGTTCCCTTCACTGAACTGAACTGCAGGCACTTGTATTGTTCTCTGCTGATGGTGAGAAGTTCAGACTCTGGCAGGATGTTGATCACATCCTCTCTTGATGATGAAGCGAGAACAGTGACTGCGCTGCGGCACACACTCATTCAAATGATGGTATCATATTGTTCAAATAGTGACACACTTTCTTACTTAAAGCACGAGTAGAGTGCGAAACCTAGCACTGACATAGATCCAAACTAGGTCAGGTTGATCCATGCTCACGGGTGGAAGATTGGAAAGATGAGCTGCAGCCCTCACCCTGAAAAATGAATGGGATAAATACTATTTAGAGTTTTAGACGAAGTCTCGACTATTTCTTTGACTAGCTACGTCCTGTACGTTAGCTACGTCCAGCCAAGTACACGCAGTGTTTATCATCATTAATGATGATTAGTTTGACGCTAACTAATAAGATGACATCTTTAGTGAGAAGTTTGCGGTTTGCTTGAGGAAACTTACGGCAATTGGCTAATTTGACTTGAAATTATAATTACTGTACTATGTACTAGCTGGGACTGTTAAATTATTCTACAACGTAGACAAAGGCTTATTTTTATGTTAATTGCAGGCGCACTTTGTTAATTGTTGCGTCATGCGTCGTTAATTGATGCGTCATACGTCGTTAATTGTAGCGTCATGCGTCGTTAATTGTTGCGTCAAACGTCGTTAATTGTTGCGTCATGCGCCGTTAATTGCTGAGTCTTACGTCGTTATTTGTTGAGTCATACGTCGTTAAGTGTTGCGTCATGCGTCGTTAATTGTTGCGTCATACGCCGTTAATTGTTGCGTCATACGCCGTTAATTGTTGCGTCATAAGTCGTTAATCGTTGCGTCAGGCGTCGTTAATTGTTGCATCTAAAGTCGTTAATTGTTGTCATGCTACGTTAACTGTTGCGTCATACGTCGTAAATTGTTGCGTCATACGTCGTTAATTGTTGCGTCATACTCCGTTAACTGTTGCGTCATACGTCGTAAATTGTTGCATCACACGCCGTTAATTGTTGCGTCATGCGCCGTTAATTGTTGCGTCATACGCCGTTAATTGTTGCATCATACGCCGTTAATTGTTGCGTCATACGCCGTTAATTGTTGCGTCATACGCCGTTAATTGTTGCGTCATGTTACGTTAATTATTGCATCATACGTCGTTAATCGGTGCGTCACACGTCGTTAATTGTTGCGTCATACGTCGTTAATTGTTGCGTCATACGTCGTTAATTGTTGCGTCATACGTCGTTAATTTTTTTCGTTAATTATTACGTCGCATACGCTTCATTGCGTCGCAGGGGAGGCACCTCGCTACGCCTGCCTCAAGTATACAGGACAAAGCCTTACCGCGTACACTCAAACAAATCAGTGGGTCGTAATGTCCAAAGAGTTACACAATGTCTTACGCAGTGCATGAGTAAAGAGAAGACAGATACTGAGACATTACCCGCTCCTGAGTGACAGGGAGAGACTAGCAATATAGGTTTAAGGGAAATAATGTTTAACTCTTTGCGTGTAACCAAGGTACCTCTCGGTCCCAGGCCTTTATGTACCTATAGAATATAATAGAAGTGTCGGCACTGAAGAAATAGGCCCATGGCCTGTTGCCGATTCTTGAACTTTTCGTGACTTGATTCACAAGGGATCGGCCTTTGGAACCCGATCTTTCCATAACTGACGATTGATTGAGATAGCTGCTATGACGGTAAATGTAACGTCGGAAACGGTTTAAATCTGCGCCACAGCTTATCTTATGCCATCGTTAGTACGAAATCCAGAATTTAGAGAAAATTTCCTACTCGAAGTTTTTGCACATGAAAATAATAATTTGCGAAACAGAATCGAAAACTTGAAAATATCATCGGAGTATAATATATAGCTCACCAGCCCTGCAGTGATGAAGGTATTTTCAAAACGTCACGAGTTTCTGCATTATCTGAGTCATCTGTGGCTTGCCAACTATAGCAAATTAAACTGCGTCAACTGCTGCAAAAAAAGCAATGTTTATAGAGTTTTTGTGAGACCAAATAAAGGGGAGAAAGAGAATTTCAACTCAAAAATACTTTTTTATTTTTACAACACTTCTCTTCAACTTCACTTCTTGTTGTTTGTTTGTTTGTTTGTCTGCTAAAAATCTTGTAATCGAAATTTAACACACTTCTACTTATCCTATCGATCTGAAATTTTGCACACTTGTTTAAAGTTGGAGACAATGCATGAATCGAATGTCTAAATAAATGATTTTAAAAATTAATTTTTTTTTTCAATAAAAAAAAATGAAAAAATAATTTTGTCAGCTACAAATCTTATAACTGTTATTTGACACACTTTTACCTGTCTAATTGATCTGAAATTTTGCACACTTGTGTGAAGTCAGAGGCAATGCATGAATCAATTAATAGAATTAATAATTTAAAAAATTATATATTAAAAGAATTTATATATCAAAAAAATTGAAAAGTTATTTTTTTTTAATATCCGAAAATTAAATGAGAAATTCATTGTACATCTGTAAGATTGGAGATACTGGATTCTTTGGAAGTGTTGTCTTTAAAAAGTAACTTTTAAACGTATATTATTATTATTAAATTTATTTTTAAAGTTTAAGAAGGGGTAAGAGGTTTTCAAATAGTGCGGTTTTCACTATGTATAGCAGTCACTAAATGTATAGTAGTCACTTTACCGATGATCAACAAAAAATTGTGAGTGCCTCGTTTCAATGATGATAGGTTTCCCTGCTTATGTTTTGAATAATTTTGATTTATGATAGATGTACTCAAATGGACATTATAAATAATTTTCATTGTAAACCGTGAACAAATGAAAAACATTTATATAATATTCATATTCACATAAGTTTATTCATAATTTTAAAAAGCACACACAAAATAAAATAATTAAATTTGTATTACTCAAATCTAATGATTATATGATCTCGAATATAACACAAATTATAGCTTGAATGAAATAAAATTATAACCATTTCGTTTTGATTTCAAGCGCAAAATTTAAATAATTAAGACATCTGCCATAGAAGAAATCATAACAACTTTCATTGTGTTGTTGCCGGCGCGCGGAAGCGGGTGGAGTCAAAAGGATCCAAATTATGTCTCCGGCAACTGTATTATTTTTTTAATTGATATAATGGAAGAATAAAACAGTGGTAAATATAAAGTATACTGGATTATGGGTTGTCGTTTACAGCTAAGATATTACAAGGTAAAAAGTCCTCATCGTCGCCTCCGTTCGTGGTCCTTCCGTGGCTTTCATCCACACCCCCCAAATGTGATGAACATCCATCAATGGATAATCCCGCCTAGCAGCTCCTGCATCACCACTATATTACTGTCGGCCCAAAATAATATATATGCTTTCCCTCGGGCGTATGCGGTTATGCACGCATGCAAATGCGGTTGCTTCATGCCCATGCGTCGGTTGCTGGGTGATTACTGGCCGCCCAGGTTAGGATGGTTACCTAGTTCTACCACTCACTTAATAAATAGGTACATAGGTCAAGGAGCTGAGTCAATACACAGCAAGGCTCTAAGTTGTTGGAGCTCTAATTTCCGTGAAAGGCATCTTCAAGCGAGCGAGGAGCGTTATTCAACTGAAGATGATACAGTTATCATGTAGTTGATGTGTAGTATTTTTAACAACTATAACGACACTGAAGGATAAAAATTTTTACTTCTCCAATACTGACAATAGCCGGTTGTTCTGTCATGTCGCTTACTACGTATTAGGCAAGAACAATTAATAAACTCTTCAGGTTAAACTAAATCTTGGGTATATCTTTAGCCGTCACTGGCAGGTCTGTTTGTCGACACCACTCATTCATTGGCCACGAGGCTCATATGCTTGGCAATTTGTTGTACATAAACAGACAAATCACAGCACTGGTGAACATCGACAAATTCCTGAGCCATTCCGATGTATCATGGACCAACGTGGCATAGGTGTGTCGCAGCGAGTATATAGTACGGCGAAATTCTGCTAGTTGCTGATTCGGTTGTGGAAATTATTTGAATACATTCACTGAAAATCATCAGTACGTTGTATCTTGTCGCTAAATCATCTTTTGAAAATTTCACAGGTTCATTCCGGAGTAGAGTTGCCTCATTTCGTCCATTTAACAAGTTTATATTTACTTGAAAACTAAAAATTGTTGTTTCACTAAATTCGACATGAAGGTCCTCCGCTCTGGTATCTCTTTCAATAAATTCCCTAGTTTCAGTTTTCTACACAAAAGTTGCCGAACATCGTATCGATTACAGTATAATTTTGATTTTCAACATAACGGCCAAATTTTTAATCTGTCTATGCTTTCCACATTCACTTCGAAAAAATAAAAACGACCTAATATCTGCTTGGCGAAAGGCAAAGTAAAAGTCAAACAGAGGAAAAAAACAAAAGCGACTCGAATTCCTGACAACTTAGAAGCGAATTTTCATAGAATTGAACGATTCCTGAAATGGCATGGGCGATGAGATAAGAAATCTGCAGTCATTCGAGAAGCTGAAAAGATCTTTCGCTCCTCAACCAGGGCCCATACTTTCAAAAAAGTTAAGAGATCGTAAGTTCATCAGCCAATCATTGCCGGCCATTCAAGTAAAATCCACCAATCATAGACAAGAAAATAGAGCGTAAGTACTTACGTTCACTTAGCGAATTTAGAAAGTATGGCCACAAGTCACGGTCCGGCGTCGTAAGTGGCACGAATCACGTAGAATTCGACGGAAAAAAATGTTGGGGTCAACCGGAAAGACCGCTTCACTAACCGGCTTGCAGTGAAAGGAATTAACTATGCCATTATTGTTTTTTTTTTGCAATTTCGGGAAGGAATAAAAATTCTTACCATTTTTTTCACATATATGATATATTTTTGATAATTTCCTG
>NW_025945621.1:0-39015 GCF_000764305.2 Hyalella azteca | reverse complement strand
ACCATTTTTATTGAGGATAATTGAGCCTTGCTGCCTTATGAGAACTTGAGAAGACTACCAGTATCATCACTATCATGGAATGGACACCAGCATTCAAGTGTGAAAAACATCTACCTTTAGAGCCGCGACTAGAGCTTTCCCTGCTTCCTGCAATTTCCGGAACCACAAGATTTCTGACAGATGAATTACCTCCTATATAATTGTTAAAACTAAAAGTGCCCAATCAGGCTGCAAGATTCCAATTGTATTACAAATTCATCACACTGGAGCCGTGTCATACAAGATTTCAGAAACAAGTAGGAAAATTTCAATCCTGCCACTGCCAGCATTGATATAGGTACCATAAAAGGGGGTGACTTGGAGTCATAGTGGCAAAGAAGAATGTATTTTTATTTAAGGGTCAACATTGGTTTTCTGAGCAAGAATTAAGCCTATGCTCTGCAAAAATTTTGAAATGATAATTTTAAATGGCAATTGTGCTACAACATTGAATAAAATAGATAGTCTAAACACTTTTAACCTTTTATCACTTATCAGACCATGAATGATTATGATTACTGATGTTCAAAGGGGCAAGGGCTGACCGCTGACGGCTGACACACGTCAAACCAGTTGAAGTCTTGGATCATTGATCATGATGGGGTGACTAGCTAAGTGAGTAAAGTGACTTCACTGACTTGGACCCCGATTGGACATTGGAAATAATTAAGGTACTGAACAGACGTAGTCTAAGTACCTAACAATTCTCATGGAATTGCAAAGGAGAGGAGTTGCATGGTGCAACTGCTTTCCTGAGCAATTCTGTGAGAATTGTTACTTAGAGTACAAACTGTACAATCAGTACAATACGTCTGTATGGTCTGTACTGTTCAGTGTTCATTACCATTTTATGACACAAATAGGCTAGTCAGTCACATAGTAAATATATAAAATACATCTATTGATAGCATTTACAGGTTAATGAAGTTATGTCCATCATTGTCATGGTCTCCGTCCTGTCATCTCATGGTATGATCTATGTCCTATGATGGTACTTCAATAGCCAGGCCCATCAGAACAATTTTTCAAGGGCAAGCCATTAAATTTTGAATTAAGGAAAGAACATTTTTTTCTTGAATGTCAAAATGGTTAGCGTCGCCCTGTCAAATGTCAATAGGCTAGTCCAAGTTTCCAACACATACTGTTTTATGGTACATAACATAAGATATTAAAATTTTGAAAAATGTCAAGGAATTAGTAAAAATGGACCAGACTAATCATGGCAGTGATCAGTGTGATGCCAGATCATGCCACCATCATACGATGGGAGCCTGGGAGGCGGGAGCCGGGGAGCCTGGGAGGATGGGTAAAAACGATGCAGTCATGCCAAGAGGCATTCTTCTTCTTCTTCTCCGGGTGTCCACGCTGGGTGGACTTAAAGCCACAGGACAACCGCAAGGATGACCGTTGGGCCTGTCTCCACTTTGTTTTCTCCGTTTGTTTTTTCCCATCGTGTCCAGCTCAGGCAGCCCTGCAAGGCTGACACGGGGCAACCGCCCTTCAACGGATTACGAAAAATAATAATAATAGTATTTATAGGTATAAATAATGCTGAGAAATAATTACAATTTTGCAGTGGAGAAGAGTAAGTCAGTTGCCTTTCCTTTGTTCAGGAGTCAGGACACAGACAGCGATCACAAACAGCGACGACAAAGAAGGGCTCCATCGGTCAATTCCATCGATCAATCTTCTTCTTCTTCTTTTCCGGATGTCCACGCTGGGTGGACTTAAAGCCACAGGACAACCGCAAGGATGACCGTGGGGCCTTCGATCAATCGTTCGCCACTTCAGCGACTTGGCGTCCGCGTCTTCAGCTTTCAAGTGTTACCCGTATTGTAATGTAAACTCTATACTAGTAACTAGTATATAGTGATGTAACTTTACCGCTAAAAATTATCACGACTTGATACTTAAAGCTGAGTTCGTCTTTGTAATTATGTATACAAAACAATAACTGAATACATTCGAGTTACTGTCACTAAATGATACAGGGCACCCGGCACAGGTCCAGGGTTTACAGCCTAGCCTAACGGCAAATTACACAGCCACAGGCTACCCGCTACCGTTACCGTAGGCGTAGCCGCGTAGGGCCTCCGAATTCGATGGGCAGACACCAGGAATAGTCTAATGCTCTGCCTATATGCAAGTAATCTTCAAAATAGTAACATAAAAAGAATATTATATAAACTAACCACATTTTCCAAAATATATAGAGTAATGATCGCATCCGTGCCTAATCATATTGCCTTGATTTCAATGATTACGGTACCTGTGAAAGATGAGTTATATGAAGAGAGATCAAACAATGTTAACTACCGGTAACACCTTTTTAAAAATCGCTTTATTGATGTTGATATTTAGGCTAAAATTGAAATTTTGCAAACTATCTTTGAAATTATTTAATATGAATTTACTGTGGCCTATTAATGTGTTTTGTTTATTAAGGTTTTGTTTGTCTTTTCTCGTATTCTCTCACACTTATGCTCTTAATTTCCCCGAAATTTTCTGTTGAAAAAAAAAGTTCAACTAACGCTTTAGAAGCAAAATTGCAATGTTCTCCAAATATACTACAGTTTGCGCTCAGATACTTTCTTTTGAATATAGAATGAACAAGAATTTTCTTTTCAAGGTCATCAGTCAGTGGGTACACGTTTCAGCAATAAGAGGCAGGCTACGTCGGTTGTATAGACGCTCACTTATATGCCAAATCGCCGCGAAGACGCAATACTGTAGTCTGCTTAAATAAAATATCCTACCTTCTCTAAAACTTGCTTCGAATTTAATTAGATATTTCAAAACAAACTCTAATGGCATTGAGGCATGTTGGTAGGCTAAGCACTCAACTCGCTGCTTGGACCACAACGAAGTTAGGTAAGTTTGGAATTGGTGCAGTGTATTACTATTAGTTCCACTTCCATAATACCTGAATCATTTTTAACTAATTCCACTGTTCTTTGCATTTTCTTGTACCTTTTTTCTTTCGTTATTGTTTTATTATCTATTTATTATTATTTTTTTTTTGCTCTGCCAGTCTGCCAACTGCCATCATGAGTGCCATGAGGCATGACGACTTGGCCTTTGCTTATGGGCTATGGCCATGGCCAATGAGCTGTGGATGGTCCTGCTCACTCCTGCCCAGTGCCCATGCAGCCATGAGGCCATGCTCATGTCAATATGCTTTATTATCATGATTATTATGCAATGCTAACTGCTAACTTGCTAAGTTATTATTAAATATGTTATGCCAGATTGCAGACTTGCAGTATGGAGCCAGAGCTGTGCCGCCTGTGCCGCTGTGCGGCATGTACGCTTAGCAAATTGAAAGTGACAATTAAAATTGATGTAACTATATGTTGCCAGACAAGAACTTGAGAATTCTAGTTTGACTAAAAAACTAAAAAAAGTCTCCCTTCAAAGCCACATATACTAATAACTATATAAGGTCAATTTGAAATAAGGAGCTAAAGTAAAGGAGGCACCAAAGTCACATACCTAATTTGGTTCACTTTAGGCCAGGGATAATATTTGTTATTGGACAAATGTGCTTAATAAACTAGCAAGGTTGGTGATTTTTTTTATTTTTTTTAAATCAAGAAAAATAAAAAATCAATGAATTTTTTTTATTTTTATACGATTTTTTTTATTTATTTCATTTTTTTATTTTTTCAGTTTTTTGGTCTTTTTGAAAGATTGTTTTTTATGTTGCAAATTTGCAATTAGCCTACTAACAATAACAGTATGTGGATCATAATGAATGGCTAAAAAGGGTACTTATTGCCTTCAATAATGACCAACAGGCCAAGGTGGTGTTTACCACGTAGGGATTTTGGTATTACTTTAGATTAAGTGCATCCAAAAAAAGGATGTTTTTTTTAATTATATGTTTTTTGGGGTTTAGATAAAGAATCTGAAATACGTTTTTGGCGGTCGGCATCGGAAAACCAATTTTTTCCAATTTTTATATATATTTTCTATAGAAAACAACAATGGCTGACCCAGGGGTTTTAGGGAGGGGGACATACCTCTAATTCGTCAAAAAAAAATCAGGCAAAAATTGGCAAAATCGGCAAAAAATTGGAAAAAATCCGAAAATTTGTTTTGACTGGAAATGATCTATATCGATCTGGGAATGACTGTAAACCTATGTAAAACCCAAAAATCGTGCTAGGTTAGGTTAGGTTTCCCCCTCCCCCTAAAACCCCCAGTTCCCCATGGGTCCCCCATTGTTTTCTATAGAAAATATATAAAAATCGAAGAAAATTGGTTTTTTGATGCCGACCACCAAAAATGGATTTCAGATTCTTTATCTACACCCCAAAAAATATATAATTAAAAAAATACCCTTTTTTTGGATGCACTTAATCTAAATTATTACCGGGATTTTTGGGTAAACAATTATTGATAAGTCTATTCATTAGCTTTGTAATGTTTGTATGGAGCAAAGTAACAAGCTAAATATTGACCATTTAACTGGCTTCAATATACAAAAACACTTCAGGAATGCAGATCTTCTAAACATTGAAGAGTCACACAACAGAGACTGAGATTGGTAGCTGATAGCACAGTGCACAGCACTATCAATAAATCTACTAGTTTTATGTCCTATAAATCTACCAGACTCTACACTCTAAACACACCAACTAGTAGTGACTGAGTGACTGACTGCACTGTTCTAATTTAATTAAGACCAATAAACCAATACTAAACATAAACTGAACAATAACCAAACAAACCTCAAACGACTTGAAACGAGACTTAAGAGAAAAGCTAACACTGTTTGAAATAAACATGTGCATAATTCAAACATTTTATTTCCATTCACTGAATTTAATTATTTTATATATAGTTTTATAATTGTAATTGTTTTGTTTCTAGTTTTAAATTCACATATTTAAAGATTGAAATTAAATATTTTAATTAGAATACTCGTATTAGGGTGAAAAATCTTTCTAATTGCCTAAAAAGGTCAATCCAATCTCAACCTCTCAATATACAGGGTGGGGCAGTACTGATTGAGCAGTTTTGAGGCAAAATAAAAGAGTAATGGAGGTACATAAAGAAGAAAGTTTATGTAGAGGTTAGCATAGCATACCATTTAGAATACTTATGTTTTGAGAAAAATATCTGGAAGATGGGGGCTGTTAGCTGCAACACACTGTTGGAGTTGTTCTTGGAGGAGGGAGTAACCGTGACAGTGAATTCTGATTGCTATGCTGCAATGTTGCAAAATTTCTTGCAGCCCAGGATGGAAAACGTTTTTGAAAATGAAGCATTGGGAGACATGTGGTTCCGGCAGGATGCGGATACAGCTCACACAGCCTGAATGTCACTCAATGTTTTGAAATGCATGTCTTGGACTCTGAGGGGTGATTTTGATTTACAGTGGCCTTCGAGGTCACCTGATTTGAGCATTTGAAATTTCTTTCTTTGGGGACATCTAAAAGAAAGGGTGTTCAGAAGTTGCCCTCACACCCTACCACAGCTATGAGGACAGATTATATTGCAGCAGAGGTTATGGCCATACCTCGCCATATGTGTGAACGTGCTGTAGGAAACGTCTGAGAATGACGCCAACAGTGTGATGCAGCTAACAGACACCATCTTCCTGATATTGTTTTCAAAACATAAGTATTTTAAATGGTATGTTACCTCCATTACTCTTTTATTTTGCCTCAAAACTGCTCAATCAATTCTGCCCCACCCTGTATAAGCTAGCTAACACATTTAAATTGTATATTGTAATCAAAATATAACAAATAGTCAAATAGTTAAAGACTACTTATAGCCTTATAAGAATTAGCTAAGCTGCTAGCTATGTACAATATTTTGAAAATAAATTTTCTGTATTTTGTTCAGATAGTTGACCATCTGGCCAATCTGGCCATCAGGCCAATCATTTGGTAGCATGAATTACGGTAATTGTAATTCCTGCATCAACAAAGAATGAGTGCTGCTGTATATGTGTACTGGTACATAAATGCTCAATATTGCTGTCAAATACTTTGCTTTACTCACAAAAATTACACTGTGAATCATGGATGTGATGTTTAAGTAAAGGTGTGCAATACATTGCACAAAACATTTCTGGAGATGTGCAATTGCTGTAAAACAAATACATATGCTAGTAATATTGTATTTTTAGTGTTCTCAAATTGTTTGCAAAGAATTTTGAACTATGTGTCTTAATTTATGTGTTATCATTATGAAGAATTAACTCATTTTTTGTAGCTTTCTCTATGTCTAAACAAGGTTCCATGTTTACTAAATGTGTCAATGAGTTTCATGCACATAACATTTTAAGAATTCATATCATCACTTTATCTATGCCAACTTTGAATACTAGCTTCTTTGCAATTTGCTCATACTTCATATATGTTCTGAGTGTTATGTAAATAAGATTTCAGTGCTGATTGAATATCTACATAGGTACACTATTATTTTATATATTTTTTTAAATATTAGGCATCATTGAGATTTATTGAGGTGGTAGAGTGGCCTCAATTTTGTTTTTGTGCTTTGTTATTCATATTTCCTGCTCTCATATATCACTTGATTTGTAAAATTTTTCATCATGGAGAACCCATTTATTGGTCTTTAAACTGATAGTCTTGCTAAGCTTGTTATCAGCTTTATCTTATAGAATTTCCTACACAGAGGCTTATTCACCTCCCGTCATTCAAGTTTTGAATGGGCATAAACTTTCTTTTCAATATATGATAATTAGCTGCAGCGATATCTATATAATGGCCTGTCTCAGTTAATTATGTAAATCATCTGATTATAATGACAAGATTATCCATTATTGCAAACCATTTGTCAATAGATTAATTTCATGACAATACAAGCCATTGTAATTTATCATCCTACGTATTGAGTTTCCTGTATAACAAAGAAAAAGAACGATGTATGCCTGGAACGTGCATGGTTGACTTATACTAGTTCAACCATGGGAACGTACGTCTTGAAAAGATTATATTTTGCAAAATGTTTTCGCGACTCCTGACTTGGCTAGGCGCCTGAGGCATCTTCGCCGCGACAAGCACTGCCGGGAACGGGTTTCGGTTTTACACAACTGCGTAGTAGACTCGTGTAATTATTTCTTAATGGTTCATTGAAGCTAGGATTAAATTTGAATTCAATAGCTGCCCCTTATTCTTTGTCGTTGTATGAAGAGGAGCGCACTGTAGAATAAACCTTGTTATTGTGCTTACACTAGAGAATATACAATGTACGACTATTTAATCAAATCATTTTAAATTGTATTTTATGCTTGCTATAATAGCATAGTTCATAATTTGAACATGCTATTATGATGCCAATGTTTTCATTAGTTAAGATAGATGATTGGAAGTCTGTAAATCATTAGATCATGCTCTCCATTTGGTCTTAAGTGCAATCTATCGAAATATTTATTTTCACATAGTTTTCCAGTACAATCGAGAATTTTTCGTCAGTTTGTAAGGTTTCCATTAACGTATAAGCTAGCGAAGAGCATGCGCAATGGTTCCTTCGTTAATCTGTAGATGTTGGCCCATGCGTTTATAGCCATTGGTTTCATGTACGTGCCTTGCTTTTATTGAATTATATTTATTTTTTTGCGAACTAGTCGCCGTGTCGGCAACTCCTAACCTGCGCAATGTTTTACTGGCTCTTCGCCAGTGCATGCTTCATGTTTATGCGTGCGTGCTGAACAACGGCCACAAGCGCCCGACGTGTGCGTGCTCAGTGTGGCGCCATGTGCGTATCTTCAGGTGCTCATGCGTGCGTCATCAAATTAGCGTTTTTTCGACGTTTTGGTTCGCCGTACATAAATTTTACTGATGTATCGTTAATACGTCTGGTAGCCGGTTTCAGACGTAACTTAATCTGCATAGTGATAGTTTTGTGCATATATATTTATTATAGTGAGATCTATTCCATTAACAACGTGGTAGCGTTCGATCTATTTATTTAAGCGTTTAGTATACATGTTGTCCATAATACCTTGGAATGAATAATTTTTATTAGTAGCATTAATATATCTATTATTAGTACTGTATGATAGATATACTAATGCCTAGTAGTAACACCGAATCCATATTCTATTCAAGGCGTTTATAGTATCGATGATTTTCTACATTGTATACGCATATCTGGTTTAGGTCTAAGTGCGCTTTGTTGATAAAGTGTTTATCGTATTGTAGATGCCATGTTTATTGAGTTATCTTTAATCTGTTGGTTTTTCGAGGAACCGTGTTCATGATTTATTGAGGCGTATATTGATTCTACTGCGCCGCTGGTAGTTGTGTCAATCATGTTTGAAATTCAATGAGAAACGCTGAAACGAAATCGGGCTTGAACAAAAACTGAAAACTATTTACTTATCAATATACGTATTATGAAGTTATTGAGTACGTTCATGTGTTTTTTTTAATATCAAAAGCCATCGACAAGTTCATCATTATAATCACAACCTAATTTGAAGTTTGATTAGCGAGTTTTTCTGTTGAATTATTTTATAGTTTTTCCTGTCTCAAAGATCTTCAGCCCGAAATATTATCGGCTTGTATAGATTTACAGCGCCTACGTCTCCAATTACACCTGATGACCTTGAGAGTAGGGCTAAGTTTCTGTTGTTGATGGTAGTTGCTTGGTTGCTGTGCATCACATGAGTATTAAACATTGGATCGTTAAAATCTTGCAGTATTTAATATTTACGCTGGAAGTAGTAATGTCTTCGCACTGAATTTAATATTATTGATGGATAGGATATACTACTTCGTTAATACGAGTTTAATTGGTGACTGGAAGGGTAATTAATCCTGAAGTTTCCGCTTTAATACATTTATTCAACGATTATTTGCGCTTTAAACTCTTCCGTTTTCGATGCTTAGCTTCCTGCATGTAGGCATGTGTACGTTAACAAGAGCGTGTGTGTGAAGGGGTGGTGAGTAGAAGGCGAGACAGCGTCGTGTACATATAAGAGGAGTGTGACGTACGGGCTACCTTCATTCCCCCGCGAGTAACTGTGTGCTAGTGACCGCTGCACTTGCTCTTCTTCAGACGTTTAATTACCATTATTTCTTACAAAAATTCTGAGTGTGAAAAATTCTTGCCTGAAATTCGTTTGATTCGATGAAGTTTTGAATCCTAGTGAACTGGATTTTTTGTCGCTATTTTCGCGCGAGTGTTGAGAAATTTCTTTCACGTTCATTGTTGTTTGATCGTCAATTTAAATGATTCGATCAGTCGTATCGCAGATACCTCGCATCTCGTCTGCCGGTGAGTTATGATCACTTGACTTGATATCAACAATCCTTTGGTCACTGAGTGTTGTGAAAAACAATTTTAAAACGGCAACTAAAGTGTTGAATATTCTAGGAAATAATCATCTTCTAGATCATTTGCGTAGAAAACGTTCAATAACAATGCCGAACTCTCCAAAGCTGTTTGCGAGAACTTCCTTTATAGATAACTTCACTTTTGATGATAAATATGCTGGCTGAATATCAACTTTCATTCTCAAAATAGTCGATACTGGTTGCATAGCGCCAAATTCGAAATTAAATGGGATTATTTTGCCAGTAATCTAAAAGACTTGTGGAAAAGTCGAAAATCCCAATCACGATGCTAGCCATTAAGGTATCTTGTGTTAACAAGAGTTAACTATAACCCAAAAACCGTGTTCTTTCTCCAGCAAACCGAACTGTGCTAAGAATAACTCGATAACTGCGCTGAACTGAAGTGAGACACGGAGGTAATTTTGTAGTCAGCTGACGTTCATTACCTCTGGCGACGGTCTTAGTCTTGACGATCGAAAGTTGGTCGGCTTGCCAGTTGAAACCCTCAAGTAGCTACAAGTTCATTGAACAATAGCCGCACTTTCAAAAATTGTTAAGAGTTCGTTACTGTATCTGCCTATCATTGACGGGTTTTCAAGCTAATCCAACCAAGCAAAGACGTAAAATCACAGTCATATATTACTTGATCGATTTTAGATAGTAAGGAGCCGGTTTATAAACAGGCCATTCGAGAATGACGTCTGTAACAAGTTTGCGTTGCCGCTGATTTCTATTTTGCGCGATTGTTATCAAATATTGAGAAAGTTCACTGGTTGTTCATTATAAATTTGATGTATCGGAGAAAACTAGCAGCTTTTTTAACCCTTCATCCTCATATTCTCAAGTCTTTAATTTTCCTTTGGGTTAACATTTTCATCTCTCCTTTCATGTCGTAAGATGATTTTTCCATCGCCATACGCTCTACATATAATTTTATTCGCACCATCCTCATCTTTTCATCAAAGAAAGTTGCCTCCTCTTCGCAATTCTGTTTTTGCCAATATCCTCTTGGTAACTCAGTTTTTTTGTTAGTTTGTCAATATCCTCTTAACGATTCCGTTTTTGTCAATATCCTCTTAGCAATTGTTTTTTGTCAATATCCTCTTAGCAATTCTGTTTTTGTCAATATCCTCTTAGCAATTCTGTTTTCGTCAATATCCTCTTGGCAATTCTGTCTTTGCTAATATCCTCTTCGTTATTCTGTTTTTGTCAATATCCTCTTCGTATTTTTTTGCCAATATCCTCTTAATGATTCTGTTTTGTCAACTATCCTCTTAGCAATTCTGTTTTTTGCCAGTATCATCTTCGTGATTCTGTATTTGTAAACTTTACTAATTAATATTCGCTACTCCGAACAGCGGCGGGCACCGCAAGCCATGGCAGTCGCGCGTTCTCGGTGGCCGGCAACCTGGGCTCGTCTCACCAGCAGCAGCAGCAACGTCCCGTCAACCGCAGGCTGGAAGTCGACTTCCAGGAGCTGTCACTGATGCTCTGCCTGCAGGACGTTACTCTCATCGACGTGCGCCAGCCTGCCGAGCTCGTATCCCAGGAACAGATCCCAGGCTCCCTACACATCCCTCGTGAGTAGCGGCATTTCCTTCATATTCTTCGTGGGTAGCGGTATTTCCTTCATATCCCTCGTGAGTAGCGGTATTTCCTTCATATCCCTCGTGAGTAGCGGTATTTCCTTCACATCCCTCGTGAGTAGCGGTATTTCCTTCACATCCCTCGTGTATTTATGTAGCCACAATTTGAATTAGTTTATAGTTACATTTGAAATGACAAAAAATAACATAAGCATTCAATCTTGCGTACTTTGCAGGTATTCACGTGACTATGAATAATCAATTTGAATCAATAGTGATTTATTAATTCTCCAAGAACCACGCTTTTTGTTGCTTGTTTATGGACGCTTCACTTGTATATGGACGCTTGGACGCTTCACCGTGTAATTTTGTATTCATTTCAGTATTCATGTATTTTTAATATGCAATGGAAAATTTGAGTAATTCAATATAGTCTTGAGTAGCAGTTGCTTCGCGATGTTATCTTTCTACGACGCAATTTCCGTCTTCTTAATCATGTTCGAAGTATGCAGCGTTTCAGGCATTTAAAAGTAGCTCGTTCTCAATGACCTTCAAGAGGGGCTTGTGTTTTGTTCCACTTTCTAAGCGTGTTGGCGCCACGGCGCATCGTCTGTCCATAATTGTGCTGTTCCTGATACCTTTGTATAAACTAACCTAAATAGACCTGAAACTCGAGGTAATTTATTATTTACTTATTTATTTTTTAAAAGTTCCCTTCTCGATTTCGTGGAAGTTGAGTTATCTAGTACTATTCTAAATCTTTTTATCGAAAGAGTTTAAGTAAAAAACTCTAGGTTTGGATTCCAAAATCAATTTTCATTTTGGGTTTGTTTTAGGAGAGAAGCCTTCGTAAAATATTTTATTAATTCTATCTTTGGCTCATAAGATAATAAATATACCGAGAAAACGAGACTGTGTCGTTCTCTTTACTTTAGAAGCGAATTCCAAGATCATTCTGGAGCTCAAATCGATCGAAAATCACCAAAACAAATTTAAATGAAAGAGCACTGCTATCTCAGTTCATAAAGTTTAAAAGAAGCTTTCAGGAAGATCCATGCTACCTGCTTCTCTCTCACCTCGTATGATGTGCGTGTGTCTCGAGTGTCAGTAACAGGCAAGTGCTTGTTTGATAATCAAGATTTTAATGTCAAATGATGCTCTTTGGTTCACGCTGTTGCTGCATGTTAAACGACTCACAGGCTTGCATGAATATTTTTGCGAAATTTACGCGTCTTTCCTTCTAACCATTCATGCTGTTCATTCGAGTTTTTTGTTTGAATTTTCGGTTCGTGTTTTCTCATGATTGTTGGCCGCACATTTTCATAGATCCTCTTTCTATCTTTTATTAAGGAAAATTGAACAAATTTTTGCAGTCAATTATGTAGACAAAAGATTTAGTTCCTCATAAAATTCCATTATAGGTTGCGAGCTAAGTAGATATTGTAAGTTTTAAACACATGCAATTTTCTGTGCTTTCGTTTTTCTTTAAATGGAAGGAGCGTCATGTATTGTGGTTTGTTTGAGGATAAAGTAGTTCATTACTCATAGCGTAACATATGTTTTGGTTAGTGCAATGCTTGCAGAGCTCTGCTTGCGACAAGTTCTCTGGATGTCGTCACTTAAAACATGAGTGTCATTGGTCATTTTCTCTGACGTTCTTTCCCGTTGGTCTAGTATTTAATGACATGACGTATCCGTTTTCTCGAAGCAAATTGATACTCTTTTCCAATAAAAGGTAGTAGTGATTTAGAAATGAAATAGGTCCAATGTTGTAAATTACAAAAAATAAGATAACTATTACCACTCATATATGTTCTTGATAAAAATTTCCTGTTTGTTATTAATGAAAACTCCCGATCTGAGCTTCTGTGTAATGAAGCATCACGTCTACGCCTAACTACCGTTGTATCAAGGCCACTTGCGTATCACACTCCCTTCCGTGCTGAAGTCGTCAATAACGGCGGGAACACAGCCATGATATTTTTAGCATGTCTGATATGTCTAGGGCAAATGTTTCGGTGTATATGGCTACTCATTTAAAGCGGCTTACTTTTGATGTCACATGACTTATTCATAGATATTAATCATAACATAAAATGCGATGTCCACTGCGCCGATAAAATTGGCTGGCAACTCTGAGATGTCAAGGGAGACATTTTCCGGTCTTCATGGCTTGCTGACGTTTGATGTAATATGACTGATTCATAGAGATTATAACGTGATATGCACTGAAGTGCGATTAATTTCTTGTACTTTAGCTTCCCATTGTGTGATTACGCCTAATCGCTATCGCTTTAACAATACATATGTCACTACTTCTGTAAGAAAGACGAAAACTACGAATGTCTTTGTTCAAAGTCACGAGATATTCATGAATTTATTGCGTTCAACAATGCGAGCTTAGGTCCTACAACGCAGTATCATTTGACTTTCGTTTGTTCGCGTTCAAACAAACTTAGCTAAATTCTTGGCAAGCAACGCTGCTAGGGCACCTACACCGCGTCAAGTGACAGCGGGACGCTGCTGTGTGTCGAGTCATATGAAGTCTCCCTGAACAGAATTGCTTCGTAGTTACGGGATGACGAAGCAGTTTGAAAGAAGATGCACACAATCTTGTTTGATGCTGAATAACAACTTGTTTTATCTGTTATACTTACTGGTTTATCTACTCTCAATTAGTCAAGAGGATAAGTCGACTGTAATTTTTTGTTTTTGGTTATGATCAATCAATCGTGCACTTGCTTCTGAGTTTTAGATCTTTGGGCTTATCGATGAACATTTTTCTATAGAAACGGATGCTAATGCGCATAAACTAATTTTTGTGGAATCATCTCTTTTTAAGTAGTTTGCATGTGCTTTTTTTCACCAGCATAGTGTATGTAGGCAAATCAAAACGTCTTTACCAACATTTTTCTCGAAAATTTCCGTCTAAATCAGCATGAAAATGGATGAATTCCGTACCTCTTTGCTGTTAACGTCTTGGATATTTGCCTTAGTTTATTAGTGCGTAATCACAATTTAATCATGAAACTAATAACCGTAAAATTTGCCCATCAAATTGCATTCGAATGAGTAAATTTTCCTTACAATCGTCAACGTAAGTCGTGCAATCTTGCTGTCAAATGCATTATCTCGACCTGTTTATACTTGTTGCATGTGTTCACGTGTTATCTTGGTTTCGTTGCTGCTTAATCGTTTTGAAGAGATAAAATGACACTTAGAGCCAAGCATACAACTTGAAGGTCATCTGCTTTGGTGCATGCTTCGGCGCCGTTGCGGCAGACCAATAACTGACGTGCATCTGAAGGCGGGGATTGAAGCGACCAATAGGAAGGCCGTTGCTCAATGCCAATACCTTATTATCCAAGTTTGGCTGCCTGACGGTAGCCTACACGTCTTCGCTCTGCCTGTCTTGTCTGGTCCCACTTTTTGCACTGGGATTTCGCCACANCTTTTCAAATCTTTCTATTGTGTTATGTAGCCTCAGTATTAGGCCTTTAATGCCCATTGACAAAATTTTTCTATGTCAAATAGTTTTCGAGTTGTGGGGGTTTTTGTAAAAAAAACGAAAAGTGGTCTAAGTTACCCCGCCGGTCTAAGTTACCCCATTTTACGGTACCATATAATAATAAGGCCAATTTGAAATAAAGAGGCACTAAAGTCACATAATTTGGTTCAGTTTGAGGATAATATTTGTTATTGGACAAATGTGCTTTATAATCTAGTGTGAGAAATATTTTTAAGCACCAAAAACATTGTGCTACAGTTACAGTAATGCTAAATAGTAAATACTAATAGTAATGGCCTATTAGCCATTATTTTTTGACTTTTTGAGTAATATGCAGTATATTGAGAGTATTGATGGCATCACAAGACACAAGGCATCATAACTTATGATTCAAATGATTCAAAAGAATGCAATGTATAATAATGTATATGTAATATAGGTATGCATTATGCATATGTACCTATACTTAGAAAGTTTTTTATGGAACTGAGGTATTACCTTATGCAGTATAACTATGAACTTTATAACTGTAATAAATGTAGAACAAGAATTTAGTCAATATAAATCAATTATCAATGCATAAATTTTGAAATAATTTACTAGTGGCATTATGTATTTTGGAAACAAATTTGGTGTATTTTGTTCAGATAGTTGATTTGACATAAGAAAAATCCTGCTAATTGGAAACTTCTTCACAATGCGCCAATTATTTGGTAGCATGAATTAATTGTAATTCCTGCATCAATAAAGACTGGAAATGAATGCTGCTCTATGTGTAAACTGGTACGTAAATTCTCAATATTGCTGTCAAATACTTTGCTTTATTCGCAAAATTATAGGTACCCTGTGGATGTGATGTTTAAGTGAAGGTGTGCAATACATTGTCTGTGGATTCAGCCAATCAAATTTGCACCACAACCCTCATATCACACAATCAACACAAAATATGTTGACTCTGTTTAAAATTTATTTGATCATGCTAGACACTAAACGAAAAATCAAATGAATCTCAAGGCTATTGCATTGGAGGACTAAGGCTATCAGCACGAGACGTTGCAGCGGAAGAAACTCATCTCAACCAAGAAAGTTGTCTGGTGCATTCTAACCAGTTTACTAACATAAATATTGTATTTAAACACAACTCTACCTGAAAGAATAACTTACTTTCAAGACACACATCAGTACATGTAGTAGCCCAAATACACCAAATAGTACATACACTTTCAAAAATATTCAGCATAATACAGCCTAGTGCAACAGATTCTAGAAGCATGAGTATTGTTAAAGCATGTCCCTGCCCTTGGGTCCAGCCCTATTCTCATCACACGAACCATCTTCGCCTTTGAGGTGCTCAGCGACGATGGTAGCCTCGTGCTCGGTGTAGTGCGGCACCGGGGGAGGTGAAGGTGGCCGCAGTCGCTCAGCCTCAACGCGCTCTCTGTGTCGCTGCTCCCGCTGCAGGGCGCGCTGACGGCACTCCCACTCGTACCTATACAACACATCAATGTTATTATCTATGAATAATAGAGATAAGGTGAACACTCCCACTCGTACCTATACAACACATCAATGTGATTATGTATAATAGAGTTAAGGTGAACACTCCCACTCGTACCTATACAACACATTAATGTTATTATCTATGAGTACGGTAATAGAGATAAGGTGAACACTCCCACTCGTACCTATACAACACATCAATGTGATTATCTATGAATATTATAGAGATAAGGTTAACACTCCCACTTGTACCTATACAACACAGATCGATGTAAATATCTATGAATAATAGAGATGAGGTAACACTCCCATTTGTACCTATACAACACATCAATGTAATTATCTATGAGTAATAGAGATAAGATGAACACTCCCACTCATATTTGGACAACACACCAACGTTATTATTTATGTATAAATAAATAATAGGGACAATGTAGTAACTCTCTTGTACCTCCACTCCCGCAGCACATTCTGGACGGTACTGAATCTTCTTTTGCACGTTTTTTGAGCTATCTTTTATAATACAATATACATATAATAAATAATTTTGTGCTATCTTTCAAAGTTTTAACATATAATTTACACGAGCAGCGCCGAAGTAACAGACATCACTTGCTAACTATTGCCCATTGAAATGACATTTTCAATTTGAATATAGATTTTTTGTTCGGTCAAACCTTATCCAATCATTTCAATCATAAGTGATAATTAAAAAATTAAACTCACTCGTTAACCAAACAAAATTTGTTTGCTATTGTATCTAAATAAAAAGATTTTCTAGACGCGTGATGATCACCAGAAACGGAGCATGTTCCGCCAGTTGCCGTCAACTTTTCATCTAAAATCATTACCAAACAAAGAAAACCGCGTCTTCTTGCGAGTTACAGTCAAGTTTTTATCAAATGTCATTAACAAATTCAAGTTTCAACTCACAAATCATCTCGAGCCTGGGCGTAGTCAACGTGGAGGCGCCCAGTGTTGGCAGAATCAGTGCTGTTGTCGATACGCATGCGGTAACCTGTGATGAGCAATTCACATAAATACTGAAGGAGAATATATTTTAATGTAATATTCAACCTTAAGTTAGTTAGTTAGTTTAGTGACCCTATGATTACTAGCGCTTCAGCTGCTAAGCTATCTCGCGCCGAATGTCACGTTGGGCATTATGGGCTAAGAACATATTGTGTAAAGATCCTTCTAGCAGATCTTTAAGAATCGTGGAGGACAGTAACTGACACGCGGTTTCGTGATAGTTTTTAACCGGTTTCTGAAAATCAATACAAAAAAAACAGATAATAGAAAGTAACAAAGATAATGACAAAATTCATATTCATCAGTAAATCAAACTAATTATACAGCTAATAATCAAGTCTTACCAAATTACTGGAGGATCGGCATACTTAAACTATTCAGCTGACAGACAGATCGTTTCTAATCGAGTCCGTACAGGTAATATTTGTCTGTGCTCGTCGGCTTAGAAGTAACTAGGAATGTTGCGCTTTAACATATTGCATCACATGTATTCAGCGTTGAGCAGATCATATACAGTCGAACATGTTTATTGCTCTCAGGTACTCTACGAGGCGATCAACATTATAGCTACCGTGTTCTGGTTGGGCCAAAATACTTTTTAGGTGTGTGTCGGGGTCGTTTTGGCTTAGATGGGGGAAAAATTGCCATCGGGCCACACCAAATGATGGGCACTCACAGAGGACGTGGATTATGGTCTGGGGCACTAAGCAATCCATGCAATAAGGTGCAGGCATGCATTCCATGTGAGTAGCGGTATTTCCTTCACATCCCTCGTGAGTAGCGGTATTTCCTTCACATCCCTCGTGGGTAGCGGTATTTCCTTCATATCCCTCGTGAGTAGCGAGAATTCGTACAGGCACCATTTTAATTAGTTAATAGTTTAATTTATAATACGCATAAATAAGCGGCGGAGCTCGTATCCCTTCACATCCATCGTGAGTAGCGTTATTTCATACAGGCACCATTTTAATTAGTTTATACAAGTAGTTTAATTTATAATACGCTTAAATAAGCGGCTGAGCTCGTATCCCTTCACATCCCTCGTGAGTAGCGGTATTTCACACAGGCACCATTTTAATTAGTTTATAGTTACCTTGTAAATGACTACAAATAACATATGCATTCAATCTTGCGTACTTCACAAGTATTCTTGTGGCTGTATGAAAAATCAGTTTAAATCCATTGTGATGAATTAATTCTTCAAGAGCCACGTTTTTTCTTGTTTATGGATGCTTCACTTGTATTATGGCTGTCCCGTGTAATTTTGTATTCATTTCAGTATTCATGTATTTTTTCTTTCCTTTTTAAACATTCATGCTGTTCATTTGAGGTTTTGTTTACATTTTCGGTTCGTGTTTTCTTCATGATTGTTCGCGGCACATTTTCATAGATCTTCTTTCTATCTTTCATTAAAGAAAATTGAATAAATTTAGCAGTCAATGTATAGACAAAACATTTAGTTCCTTATAAAATTCCGTTAAAGTTTGCCAGCTACGTAGATATTCTAAGTTTACAGCACATGCAATTTTCTGTGCTTGCGTTTTTCTTTTAAATGGAAGGAGCGTCATGTATTGTGGTTTTGTTTGAGGATGAAGCAGTTCATTACTCTTGGCGTAACATATGTTTTGGTTAGTGCAATGCTTGCAGCTGCTTGCGACAACTTCTCTGGATGTCATCACTCAAAACATTAGGATTGTCATCGGTCATTTTCTCTGTAGTTCTTTCCCGTTCGTCTGGTATATAATGACATGACGTACATATCCGTTTTCTCGAAGGAAATTGATACCTACTCGTTTCAATTTGAAACGAGTATCAATTTGAAACTTTCAAATGATAGGTAGTACTAATGATTTAGAAAGGAAATAGGTCCAATGTTGTAAATTACGATAAATAAGATACCTAATATCACTCATATTTTCTTGATAAAAAAATACCTGTTTGTTATTCCTGGCCTGAGCTGTGTAATGAGGCATCACGTCTACGCCTAACTACCGTTGCATCAAGGCCACTTGCGTATCACACTCCCTTCCGCGCGTTAGTCATCAATAACGGCGGGAACACGGCCACGATATTTTTAGCATGGCTGATATGTCTAGGGGAAATATGTCGGTGTTTATGGCTACTCATTTAAAGTTACTTGCGTTTGATGTCACACGACTTATTCATAGAGATTAATCATAATATAATATGCGATGTCCACTGCGCATATAAGCTTGACAAGTCTGAGATGTCAAGGAGAAATTTTTCGGTCTTCATAGCTACCCGTTTGAAGCTGCTGACGTTTGATGTGATATGACTGATTCATAGAGATTATAACGTGATATGCACTGAACCGCGATTAATTTCAGCTTCCGATTGTGCGATTCCACGTAATCGCTATCGTTTTAAGAACAATACATATGTCACTACTCCAGTAAGAAAGATGAAAACTACGAATGTCTTGGTTCAAAGTCACGAGATGTTCATGAATTGATTGCGTTCAGCAATGCGAGCTTAGGCCCTACAACGCAGTATCAGCCGACTTTCGTTTGTTCGCGTTCAAACAAACTTAGCTAAATTCTTGGCAAGCAACGCTGCTAGGGCGCCTATATACACCGCGTCAAGTGACAGCGGGACGCTGCTGTGTGTCGAGTCATATGAAGTCTGCTGAACAGAATTGCTTCGTAGTTACGGGATGACGAAGCAGTTTGAAAGAAGATGCACACAATCTTGTTTGATGTTGAATAACAACTTGTTTTATCTGTTATACTTACTGGTTTATCTACTCTCAATTAGTCAAGAGGATAAGTCGACTGTAATTTTTTGTTTTTGGTTATGATCAATCAATCGTGCACTTGCTTCTGAGTTTTAGATCTTTGGGCTTATCGATGAACATTTTTCTATAGAAACGGATGCTAATGCGCATAAACTAATTTTTGTGGAATCATCTCTTTTTAAGTAGTTTGCATGTGCTTTTTTTCACCAGCATAGTGTATGTAGGCAAATCAAAACGTCTTTACCAACATTTTTCTCGAAAATTTCCGTCTAAATCAGCATGAAAATGGATGAATTCCTTACCTCTTTGCTGCTAACGTCTTGGATATTTGCCTTAGTTTATTGGTGCGTAATCACAATTTAATCATGAAACTAATAACCGTAAAATTTGCCCATCAAATTGCATTCGAATGAGTAAATTTTCCTTACAATCGTCAACGTAAGTCGTGCAATCTTGCTGTCAAATGCATTATCTCGACCTGTTTATACTTGTTGCATGTGTTCACGTGTTATCTTGGTTTCGTTGCTGCTTAATCGTTTTGAAGAGATAAAATGACACTTAGAGCCAAGCATACAACTTGAAGGTCATCTGCTTTGGTGCATGCTTCGGCGCCGTTGCGGCAGACCAATAACTGACGTGCATCTGAAGGCGGGGATTGAAGCGACCAATAGGAAGGCCGTTGCTCAATGCCAATACCTTATTATCCAAGTTTGGCTGCCTGACGGTAGCCTACACGTCTTCGCTCTGCCTGTCTTGTCTGGTCCCACTTTTTGCACTGGGATTTCGCCACATAAGTTTTGCATTCGGACTTTGGACTTGAAGTGGCCAACCTACCGTACTGTTCTTAACCTCAAACTTCATTTAAGAATCTTCCGTCAGTCTCGTCTGTACTTATAAAAAACTGGAAATTTTCTATGAAAAAATTTTTTTTAAGCCGTGTAATTTACGGATGATTTAGTAATAACATCTTAATCAATGATCGCCATATGCCAAGCATTCGTGAATGTAACTCAAAGATGTCGATTTCACATTTTCTCTCTACTACATCTTAGGTTTATTGTGCAGCTTCTTTTTATTCATTTTCCCTTACAGGTATGAACTTGGAATTTTTTTTGCAGTTGGATTGTGCAGCTTTTTGTCACAATTGTCTAACATTCTTATATGTATTAACTCAGAATTTTCTTTGCAGTTGGTAACTTGCGTGAGGCGTTTCAGCTGAGCAGCGAAGAGTGGCAGCAGAAGTACGGCGTTCCGAAGCCCGCGAAACACAACAAAGCGATCATCTTCTACGCCCGTGGTCCCATCGCCAGCAGTGCTGCTGTCGAGACGGCGCACAAGCTTGGATACACCAAGTGAGAGCTTTTCGTGGGTAGTGAACATGATAGTTTATTTCAGTCATGACTATATTATGCAGTGAGGAGAGAGCGACTAGCTTGTATGATTATTTGGAGGGGATTTTTATAAAACATTGGGTTATACGCTTCGGTGCGTTTTTTTTTTTGTTATTGCTAATAATTCGTTTTACAATGTAGTATTATGAATGTTTGTCTACGATTAAAACAGCTGTAATATATTAACTGAGGACAAAAAAGTTGTCCTTTTTATGCAGGAGCTAGGGATTCACTGCCAAACAGCCCATGCTATTGTTTTAAAAATATTTCCAATTTTACAAAATGAATGTGAAAATTTTCACGCAAACCATCCATCCGTTATTATTGGTCCATTCATCCTTGCTTTACAACAACTTGAGCGGTCCAACTGTATAAATTACAACGTGAAGGCGAAACCGGCGTTAATTACTTCGCCGTTCGTAAGCGATTCCCAAGTCTTGAAGTTAATTATTTGCCTAGTTACGGAAATATTTGTCTGTAACTGGAGAAATTGCATTAACAAACTATTATATTTCAGGTCTCGTCACTATTACGGCGGTTGGGAAGACTACTGTCTTAAAAACAACTTGCCGGTGACCAAACCTCGCAACTCAGACGCTGTCGAGACTGCCAAGACACTCGAAGACCCTCTTCAGCCGCACTACAACTACCACTACTACAACCCCGACCTACACTACCTGTAGAGTGTGTCCATTGCTGGTCATGACCTACCTAGTTTCTGGCTTCATTTACGCCCGTGGAGTAAACTAGTGTGAAGTAACTAATGTTGAAGTGAAGAGAGCATGATCAAGGAAAAGGTTGTGGAGGTCTTCACTGTCACTTATTTATATTATCCTAGAGTCGCCTTGATAGTTTTATCAAGGATTGTATGCGAAACGGTAGAAATGTATTTGTGATAACTTATACGGCGCATGACATTCTATCATTTTCAATGATAACTCGGGTCTTCTTTGAAGGTCTACAATGTTGACGTGTTCGGTGTCCACTAATAATACAAGTGTTGTTCGCCCTCGCTTCTTGGAGAAGTTAACAACAATTCAGCGATGAAAGCAACTTCCAACTTGCAATATTTCCCCTTTAAAACTAGTTTCATGATGTAAAATTGACCTGTTGCAGAGTAGGATTATCAAGGTTGAAAGAAACTCATCGATCTGTCGTAAGGGTGGGGACTTCTCAACTCATTATTCGGGAAATTTCTTTTTAAATGATCGCTCGATCATTTAGATAATCAGACAGTAGATTGCCTGTCTTGATTTGAATGAAATTACAAATGTCTAGCTGTTGCAGAAGTCCCCTACCTGCAAGTGAAAGTTTTCTACATTCATGCTTCCATGTGAATCATCCTGCTGTTTACCATCCGTAGATTTCACTGATGAACATGACATATATTTGTTCGCTAGTATCTGTGATCCATTACACTGCATATGCATCTTCTCTAGATTGTAATTTCTGGCTTGGATGATGCAAGTTTTTTGTCATAGTTGCATCCGTGTTCCATGTGCGCCTTGTAGTCAGAAGTAGCGCCTTGTAGTCAGACGGAGCTGCGCGGCATTTACTCAGGTGCTTTTTCTAGATAGAGCAACGTTTTGCTTTAGTTGCACCCCGTGCTATAAACCTGCCATTAAGTTAGGGTATTGGGTAGCTTCTACTATTATTAGGTTAGTTAGGCGATAAAAAATATGTGCCGATGATCTGTGATTAGGCTTATGAAAGGAACGGCAACGGGCATTTTCGTAGGAAGTTTTAGCAAGGAAACCGGAGAATATTGCTGATTAATTTCAGAATTAGCAGCATTAATTTATATGCTTGTTGGCCGATTGGAGTTTTGCATGTTGAAACATTCCGTTATGCTTTTTGTGACAGCAGCGGCATGCTCAATCAGCTAAAATTATTTTAACACATGAGTGTTACCAACGTTGTCACGTTTTTCTGTACAAAAAAGTGTAACGTTGCCCAGCTTTTTTGTATCCTATGGTTAATGGTTATGGAAAAAAAGTAAAGTTCCTTCTAGAACGACATTATTTGAGCCATTTACTAGGCATATTTTACTTTTGAAACGTAGGTTTATCCATGAATTCTATTATGCATTTACTCGTAATATGAACATATTTCTCGACAGAATTGATCAATAGCGTTAATTTCAAAAGTTGTCCATTCAATTCATGGTTTACATGCAGAAATGACATCGTAGCAAACGTAAGAACTTAACATTTGTCCACATTTCACAACAACAGGGAATTGACATGGTTAATTGACGAAACGGCCCAAGGCAGTCAAATATTATTAATATTTCTGCTCTAATAGGTCACGAATTAATTCCGTTAGTGTACAATGGGGAGTGTTCAGCGGTAGGAGGTGTAGTATCTACAGTATATTATTCGATCTAAGGTAAAGTAAGTTTCCAATTACATAATTCTTTACGTAGGACGCTTGAGATCGGAATAAAACAGTTGGGATTAATGAATTTTGAACATCAAAATTAACTAGGTACTTAAATTTTACAATATTTCAAAAGAACATCACGACTGCAAGAGTACCTAGTGAAGTTATATTTGAAAGATCTTGTCAAGCTCTATGTTAACTAAATTAACTTACATAATTGAACAGATTCTTCTTGCTTGCAAGTAAAATTTCTTTACCAAGCAAATTTCAAAAAAAAAGTTTGGATGTGCAAAAATACGTACTCTTTTCTGCAAACCGCAGGCAACTTAAAAGGAATGCCTACTGATCATAAAGCTTACTCAAAAAAAGAAGTACCTAGTCGAGAAATTTTCTGTATGCAATTCGAATAGACAAGAAAAAAGTGCATTAGAAGAATAAGAAAACAAGAAAGTATCTAATGTACTAGTAACACTTTCATGAATCGTAACACGATGTTACAAACTAGTTTTCACTATTAATTCACCAATTAATAGTGACCATCAGTTGCGTAATTGCGTCCTGTCAATTGCAGGATATTTTCCTCTGAAATAACATAACTGTTGCAAAGTTCTTTTTCGGTAACATATACCCAAGGGTAAATTTTTCTTAGAGCTCAAATACACTTTTTACCATTTTGGACTAGATTCGTTCACCTTCAAAGCATGCAACGAGTTTTTCTTTCCTAACTTCATTTCATATCCATCTGTGAAGCCACAAAATTCCTAAAAGGCTTAGTAATACTTATCATTGCTCAAACTCCTAGAGCAGTTAGAACTAAGCCCTAAAATTGCCTCTTAAATGCATGTCTCGATAATAATCGTGCAGCTGAAAGAAAGTAATTCAATTTGCAAATCTAAAAAGGATTTCAGGTAAAATGCCTGAACTTTCAGCTAAGTTATATAGTGACGAGTGAAAAAACAGTTATCTGATTGATCGATTCGAGGAGAATTATCAAGTTATCTATCTATATATCTCAAGTTATCAATTCGAGGAGAATTTTTTCAACAGATTCCACAAGGTTAAGAAATGAACAATGCACATGAAAAAATCTGAATATTCAATCTGGTCTGAATTCTGCATTAAAAGCACAAAGTGAATAGCTGTAAATTGCGCCCAATCAGGTGAAAAACCTACAGTAGATACCAACGAGCAGCCAATTTGACTGAACTCAGTTCGGTTACCGAACACAGGGATTAGTGCAATTTACCGGCAAATTCATACAGACAAATTACACGTTATGCATTCTAACCCTTCCTTCATTCACACGATCTTATCAGTGGCTAGTGGCTTACTGTGAACGCTGATAGTTCACTGTTAAATGCTACTCAGAGTCGAACAGAAAAATAAGAAGTTCATCCACGTGGTGATATTCGAATTGAAATAAATTATCAAGAGAAACCGGTTCACCAGGCAAACTGGTCAGTCTTGTCACCACGCAGGCCTGTGAAGATCCACTTGCGCTCAAGACAGGCGCCGACGCCCGTCGTGATCTGCTTGTATACGGTCGGGAACCTGCAGGATAAACCCAACAGTGATAACACTATACGTTATCATAGATCGCATATCAATTACACTTAAATTGCAGCTTTAATTTTGGCTCTTCTATACGGTCGGGACCTTGTGGGTCAAACAAACGGTAATTAGTCTATCAGATAACTTGCCGCTTTAACTATAGCAATCCTACACTTGCTAAAAGCTGTTCCGGGTACCACGGTTGGGGGTAGAAATATAATTGAATGTAGTCGTTTTCAGTGTTTTCATTTAAAAACAAAAGCCTAGGAAGCAACTGTTACAGTAAAAACTATAATTGAGTGATACACTTGATGACTCTTTAGCAACGTACCGGTTAGCAAGCGTTGTATTTCCAGGTAAAGAATTAAAAATTATATTTTTCCTGAGAATTCAAGAAATTGAATCAACGATTTATTCGAAGACTATTCGAACTTACTGGTTAAGCATGCTCTCGACGTCGGCAGGTTTGATTTCCTTGTCGAACTGCTGAATGTAAGACCAGATATAATCAACCGAGGCGCCTTTAGGATGGATGTGAAGGAATGTTGAAGTGAGACCTGTTATTAGAAAGCGGGTGAAATCATCATCTAAAAAATCTACGTACACATATTTCAACTTGTTTAAAAGCCTGAAGCTAAACCATTGACCGAAGATTTGAGACCAAAAAAAATGCCTGGGTATAAATAAATAAATACAAATAATATACCGGCGGTTTTACACTAAGAAGAAATTCAACTCAATTATTCACCTCATGAACATTTTATCCTCTAGCTGCACCCGCACCTAACTCAAATAATAGTGTACAATACCCAGTGATCTGTGCCTCATAACAAATCGGCCAATCTAGCAACAACAAAAAATTCACAGATGTTAACAATTTACAACCAAAATTGATGCAGCAGATATACATCGACCGGCCAAATAAATACACGCAGATTTACAATTTAACACTTTGACTGCGATTGCTTCTTCTCTTACCATTATTTAATTTGTTGTACTATTATGAAACAAGATTGCCAGAGTCTTTTTTTCGGACAAATTCCGCGATTTAGTTTTTTGTCAATTGCGTTGGCCCGCTAAAATTTATGATAGGGGTACTTTTTAGTTAAATTTAAATAAGAGGGAAATGAAATTTTTACACCGGAACCTAAAAATATACTAGTATATATTGAGTTATAGACCTTTTTTGGCGTTTTAGGTTCGCGGACTTGACCGTATTTTAGGCCAGCTGGCCACCCTGAATTATGCACCACTACGTCCTGAAGAAATACATTTCGTGGTACACATATGGCCCAATTAGCGGTAAACGTGTTTAAGTCATTTCTCGGATACACACAAACAAATTCACGATAAACTTGTCCTACATGATGCATCTAGTCCATAGATACAAACCAATAAGCCAGGCCGCTTTGTCGTCCACTGCGGCGATAGACGAGGTCACGGCAATAACGTCAGTGTCTTCTTCCTTATCCTCTTTCAAGTCACTGCCATCCTCGTAAATAAGCTCCTTGTCTTCGTCCTTGTCGTCGAGAGCTTCTTTGTCACTAGAACTTTTCTCCTTCTTGAGCTGCCGCAGCGTCTCCTGAAGGCGGACCAGCTTGCTCTGAAGCTCTTGTATCCGCGCTTCGTCTTTACGTTTACGCACCACGTTGTCGGTCAGACTCTGGAACATTGCAGTACGTTTAAGACTTCAGTATGGTAATTTCTCAGTTTCTAATCAATTGTGTAATAATACCTGATATACATTTGTGCTAATATTTACTCAATCATAATAGCAATTTGAAAGAAAGAAAAATGTTGCGCATAGACATTGGATGGTTGAAATTGAAATTCTACAAGACTGAACTTCAAGCCAACTTTATGCAAAGATAAATATACAAGACTAAACTGAGGAAAACTTGTGCTACGAGAGTATTCACAAGGCGTGAAAAACAAGGTTGATTCCTACTCCTGGGAAAAATTGAATAAGATAGACAAATAATAATGCTAGATAGTAAAGCTTGCGAGAAAGGTAATATAAGTTGAAATCACCTGTTGCATGCCCTGCAGCGTCTGCTTGTAAGTGTTTATTTGCTCCTCCTTGGCGTTGAGATCAGCCTTGAGGTCCACCTTGACCATGTCCACCTCGTTCTTGTATGCCTCCAGCTGACAGCGCAAACTGTCGTTCTCTTCCTGCAACGACACCATTCAGTAATTTACAAAAATTACTACCGGTATGTATAAAATGTGTGCGCTTGTGTACGAGAGTACACAATACGCTTGTGTACGAGAGTACAATAGCGCACTCAAGACCAAAATAAAAACATGGTCACGTCAGTAGATGTCAAAAATTTTTTCAAACGTGAGAAAATAACCTATTATCAAAAATATTTGCAATTATTCCGCCAGGAGACCAATTTATAAGCAAATACAGGACAGTTCACATAAAGTTTCATTCGTGTCTCAATTCAAACAAAGTTCAAAGATGATGACTTTGCAGCTGGTTAATTCCGAGCGATTTCATAGATCACCATCTAAAATTGACACGATAACTGATCTTGACATGATTAATACTGACACGTTTACTGCATGACACGATTACTGACATGACACGATTACTGACCTTGAGAGCATCGTTGGCGGTGGACTTTTTCATGGCCTTCATGCCCTTCGACGAGGAAGAGGCGCTGCCTTCGTCATCAGAAACTTCCATCTCCTCGGCATCCTCGCGGTCTGAGTCGTCTAGTTGGATGCGTTTCACCTCCTGAAAACGCGGACATAACATTACAGTAACAGAAATAAAGCGTGGAGAATTGAAGCCACTAATTCAGCGACTTCTTGGAGAAATTCAAAGGCGAGTAGATGAAAATACGAAACCGTGCTAAAACTGTGACAGAATACAGAATGATTTTGCGTGCGTGGAAGCTCATTCAAAGTGAGGGTACAACTTCCAATGTTGAAACATTGGCAGGACAGAGATGAACATGGCATTACCCATCAGTTTAAATAATTGTCAACTGCGGGACTTGAAAAATCCAAAATTGCAACATAAAATACAAATGGAATAAAGGAATAATTTACTTATACTATGACCTATCGAAACTAGGTAATAAGTCGATGTATTCATGATCACTTAAGCCGTCAATAACTGTCACCTACACGATGCCTAACGGCTGTAGATATAGAACTTGTGTACTTCATGTACATAGGTTCCAATGTATGTACCTCATGTACATACCTACGTTTATGTTGACTTACACGCGATTGAAGTTAAAACTTCAGTAGATTAAAAACTAGCACACAACATTGAATAAGAATGTCGAACATGTAAAGATATAACAATACCATCGTGAATACCAACGTACTTATTACTCTTGACCTCAAGGACCATGCCAACTGTCCATTCACACCCAAGACTAATATTTGTCCCAAAAATTAAAACATATTGTAAGCTCTACAATTTCATTTGTAATTAATCTTGTTTATAAGCTTATTGTAAGAAATAACACTCGTCAAAGTCAGAAAAAATTTTCCTACAATCTTAGCTGCAGCCAAATAACATTCATTTTCTGAAGCATAAATTTGCACCAGAGGGAATTTCTGACCACACTGAACTAATACTTCAAATGAGAACGCGGTTGGCGTTAGTAAATTTTATAATAAATCTCTAGACAGCGTACGAGTTGCTACGCACAAAGCGCGTTACCACTGCTGAAACGAAGATCAATTTCTTTATTCAGAGACTAGTACTGATGAGCAGTTCATTGTACACTTACCACGCGCCAAGCAGCCTTTTGACCTTACCTTCGACGATATTTTATGACCATTTCTACAAGGGAGCTTGGCTTAGCTTTACAGACGCATGGCATAAGTTATTCTGAAAAAGTTTTTATTTTCAATTACTGCGAAACAAAATTAAAATTCCTATCCCATACAAATTCATGAGGAGAGGCACAAAAAAGTTATGAAGCCTTTGCACCAAACTCCACCATAAATGACTGAAAACATGACTCCGCATTTAACCTCTTACAAGCAATGTTGAGGTTTTGATCTGCCAAAGCTAATGGCAAATGTCATCCCCCAGTAAACTTTATGACAAGATCATAACGGCAAATGAGAGACTTTTCAGAATAGATTTCATTCTTATTTCATGATCTACTTCAATATTTCATACAAAATCTTATGAATATATATGTTAATGCAGGTAGCATTCGCGATACTATAGGTTTAATCGCAGGACTCAGAGGTAAGGTCAAAGAAAAAGTTCTCTCGTTTGCCACCATGCGCCGGTGTTGAAACGATCAACATAACGAGGAGGAGTTTGGTTCAGAGGCTGCAGCACCGAGACTTACTTGCGCCTGTTTCTTCCACATGTCAATGTTGCGCCTCTGAGCCTTGGTGAAGTGATCCCAGACCTTCTGTTGACTGCACGCAGAGAACACCTTCTCGATCTGACTGACTAGAGCGAGAAACACACCATGGGTCAAACATTGAAGGCCTCGCGATGCAAGAGGGAACATGTCCACCATCTTTCCGTGACGTGTTGCCTCACATTTCTTACAAGCTTACATGATCAAATGAAGATGATGCGCCCAACGATAAAGAGGCCTGCAGACTCCAGTGGCATTGAAGGCTTACAAATGTTAGCAGAATCGAGCTTCCACAAGAGCAGCCACTATAAATGTACAAACTAAGGCATTATAAGAACCCTCAACGTCTGCGGGTGCCACGCGACGATGAACCTGTGAGAAATTCTTCTTCTTTGCTTCTGACATTTTGAAAATAATAACACACTATTTATGACTTGGCTTAAAGTGAGCGGTGATACTGAACTTGCCGACGGCGAGTGCACAATAGCCAGCTTTGGATGTCGAGCTTAGAGATGCCAGTAAGCGGTTATATAGAAATATGACATTCTTCTGCGCCGACATGCGATAATGAGGAAAGCAAGCACGGTTACAAACATGAAAGCAAATAACCCTATTGTGAGTCTAAAGGGTATCATTTATTTACTCATGATCTCATTTACAACAGGCATCCAATATATTGGAAACAGTTTAAATATATTAGTTCAATTACGATGGGACCCGAAAGTTCCAAAAAAAATTAATGAACTAACATGGCGCTCAAAGTTGAAATGTTATTTTACCAATTGATAAGTTCACTATAGCTTTAATAGGCAATAATACCGTGTATTCAAGTTTTACATGTAAATTTAACGCGCGAAGAAGAATGTTTAGATCATTAACAGAAGCAAATTATTCTCGCATTTGCTAAGAACAACCGAATTTCGCTGTTGCTGTCTCCACTGGCTAGCGACTGTAGGACACATTCCAATACCCTGCATAACTTTTAATATTACAAAATTACTTACTCAGTTGGGGAATTGGAACACTTCTTAAGTTATTGGAGGAGACAAAGGAATCATTAAAAGATGAGTGTAATGCATTCATCTGACGCAACACAAATGTTGGTCTATGCATGCCCCTACAGACTTGTAGCAATCTGATGTGTACAAAAAATATTAGCCCGATTTATTGCACAATTTATTTCCGATCTGCTCTATTGAGGGGAGAATAGATCAAAATAGCCCATGAAGAAAAAATCATCAGATTTCAAATGTAAAATCACTTACACTTCTTGATAAATCCCATTTGGTCACCTAAACAAGAGGCTGGAACATTCTTGCATAAATAATTTTCAACTGAAGAAGGAGCAGTCACATCTCCAATACATACCTACACTTCTCTCAGCTTTGCTTGATATTTTCAGTTGACCCTTAATTAGCCATTACAATGATTTCCCTCGAAATGCTTTTCAATTAAAATGTTCGAAACCTGAACATAAAAATATGCATTCAAATCAGAAGGTACATAGGCAAGCAGGATCTAAAACAGTTCCACGTATAAATATTCGAGTTGTATAAATAATTTTTACCCTCTTGATACAAGGCAACCGGGATCTAAAATGGTTCCGCACATAAACATTCGAGTTGTATGAAAAATTCTTACCCTCTTGATATAACTATACTTCCCACGAACCCTAACTATACTTCCCACGAACCCTCACACAGCTTACCGGACAATCACATATCTAGCACCTCAATATCAAAAGGAGGCGGAGCATTGGAGTGTTTCCGGTGGTCCACGCTCTGGAAAAGATGTACTCACACTGAGCGACGATGCCTTGCATCCTGGCACGAGTCTGCTCGCGGAATTTGGCGAGTTCCTCTTCGTATTGCATCTTCTCGGCGCTGAGGCGACGGACTTGGCTGCTGGTGCTCTGGATCATGCTGTAGAAGGTGCCTGTATTGCGCTTGCTGCAGTCGCCGCGCTCAAGCCAGGTTATCAGTGTCGTGGCAGCTTTAGTGAACGTGTCCAAGCCTGGCACATTTCCTGCACACAAACAAAAATACTCTCACTTTAACAGAAACAGTAACCTGAAGATGTTCTCATATGTCTGTAGCTAACAATGTTGAAAATCAGAACTACAGTAATTGAACAACGAATTAAAATATTTTTACATCACAAACAAAAGATGAGGAAGATGTTCAAAAAATAATAATTTTAGATACATGGGTTTATTTCTGTGGATTCAGCCAATCCCATTTGCACCACAACCCACATATCACACGATAAGCACAAAATATGTTGACTCTGTTTTAGATTTATTTGATCATGCTAGACACTAAATGAAAAATCAAATGAATCTCAAGGCTATTGCATTGGAGGACTAAGGCTATCAGCACGAGACGTTGCAGCGGAAGAAACTCATCTCCCCAATAAAATTGTCTGGTGCATTCTAACCAGTTTACTAACATAAATATTGTATTTAAACACAACTCTACCTGAAAGAATAACTTACTTTCAAGACACACATCAGTACATGTAGTAGCCCAAATACACCAAATAGTACATACACTTTCAAAAATATTCAGCATAATACAGCCTAGTGCAACAGATTCTAGAAGCATGAGTATTGTTAAAGCATGTCCCTGCCCTTGGGTCCAGCCCTATTCTCATCACACGAACCATCTTCCCCTTTGAGGTGCTCAGCGACGATGGTAGCCTCGTGCTCGGTGTAGTGCGGCACCGGGGGAGGTGAAGGTGGCCGCAGCCGCTCAGCCTCAACGCGCTCTCTGTGTCGCTGCTCCCGCTGCAGGGCGCGCTGACGGCACTCCCACTCGTACCTATACAATACAGATCAATGTAATTATCTATGAATACTAGCAGAGATAAGGTGAACACTTCCATTCATATTCGGGCAATACATCAACGTTATTATTTATGGATAATAGGGTCATCACTGTCTCTTGTAATATCACTGTCTCTTGAGACAGTGATATTAATAATATAAGAGACAGTGGTGAGATAATATCACTGTAATAATGTCATCACTGTCTATTGTACCTCCACTCCCGCAGCACATTTTGGACGGCACTGAATCTTCTTTTGCACGTTTTTTGTGCTTCTTATATAATATAGGTACAAGTGCAGCGCAAAAGTAGCAATCAAGTGCAAACTATTGCTCCTTGAAATGGTCAACCGTTTGGTCAACCCTTAACCAACCATTTCAATTATAAAATTAATAATTAATAGAGAATTAAACTCACACGTTAACCAAACAAAATTTGTGGACTACTGGTTCTAAATAAAAAGTTTTCCAAAACGCAATATGCTCCCCAGAAACAGTGCATGTTCCGCCAGTTGCAGTTGAGTTTTCATCTAAAATTATTACTAAACACAGAAAACCGTGTCTTATTGCAAGTTACAGTCAAGTTTTTACTAATGAGGGGGATCCCTGAAGTTATTTGGGTACTAAAGTATAACAAAAGCACAATTAAGGAAACTACTGTATATGTAAAATCATTTGAGCACTGTTCTTACTAATTGCTGGGTGCCAAGGGATCTTGAATTGCTCATTGAAAACTCAGAGTTTGCCACAAAAACCTACGTTAAAACGATACTTACGTTAATAAACGCACCGGATTGTTAAAGATAAATAATTAGAAGCCATATTGCAGGCAATTAGTGCCGTTTATGAAACCACTAGTATCATGCTGCTGATGAGGCCCACTAGTATTAATAGAATCATCCCGTAGCTAAACCCACTTACCTCGAAATCTACTCTCAGTAACATAACTCACCAGACAGGAAAATAGCGTTCTCAACATATTCCTCAAGCTCATATCTGATGTGAGCAAAGTTCTTCTTGCTCAGACGCACAGTGGTGATTTCTCCACAGCGCTCAAAAACGTCTACGACCATCTCCTCTGCAAACACATACAAATTTCAATAGAAAATCTTGTTAGATTTACACTCATATTAATTCCGCTTTTAAAATTGCATTGATGCCACTGCACTATTATCACAGCACTAAACATTTTTGCTCGTCAAAAGTTAAGTCACAACACAGCAATAACAGAATTATATATGAATGGGAAAATACTTCAAGAACTTCCATCAAATCAAAATAAGCATCTGTAATATAAATCCGTAGAATTTCATTTTAAATTAAAGAAATAAACGTTCTTAGCATTTAGCAATTATGTCAACTCAAAAGTGCTCTTGTGAAAGTCAATTCTAAAGAATTACCATGCACATAAAAATATCATTACTATTCATACCCTATTTTTATAATTTTAAAATATTGCCAGGTAAAGTGAATCGTCACCTGTGACATTCTCTGGCAAGCCCCCCACGAAGACAGTTCTGCAGCCGAGCGGTCGCTCCCTGGTGGTGGGCGGAGGTGCAAGTCTATTGGGCGGCACAAGCGTCACTTCCTTGCACACGAGCTGGTTCTTGATAGGCACTGTCAGACCTTCGGGCGACATCATCCAACCAAACATGCCCCATGTGATGCGGAAGTCACCCGTCTGGAAACATTCTTTGATTTGTTAACAAAATATGCGATGCTATCCAGAGTCATTTAACCAAAATATTTCTTAATCATGAAACTTACCAAAGAAGTTGATGGAAGTAAGGAAAAGTAAGATTTAAATTCATCAATTCAGTAAAACGTCAAAATTATTGATGGATGGAAAGTTCCTTTGTCAATCCCCATTGAGATTATAAATCATTATCAACACAATTACAGTTGGCATTACCAGCTACACAACAACCTATCGAAACATACACAGCTGGATACATTGTATATAGAAGAAACATACTTAGTACCATTGTATCAAAAAGCTTCAGATGGAAGATAGGAGCACTACTATAAAAAAATTTCAAATTTTTTCGCAAAATTTTCAGACCTATTTCTTAGCTAAAATACTATTTTTTGTATTTTAAATTATTAAATATATATAACAATATTCAAGTTCCGATGCCTCATCTGTGGTTGCTATTGTACCTATGGTTAAAAGTCAAGAGATAAGATAGTTTCGAGATGCCGAATTTAATTCTGTTCCCTAATATTTTATAACAGCTTAAATTGGGCAAGAAAAAAACATGGCGTACCGGTTGCACTTCTCCAGTAAGCATAGGGCCCGCCATTTGCCCCATAGGAGCCATGGGTCCCATGGGCCCGACAGTTCCAGTCATTCCAGTCATCCCAGCCATTTGTGTCATGGGCCCCATAGGTCCCATTGGCCCAGCCATGGGCTGGCCCATAGGGTTCCACATGCCCCAAGGGTTACCGGCCATCTGAGCGTATTGCTGCTGTTGAAGTTGTTGTTGTTGCTGTCCGTCCATACCCGTACCCGTCATAACTGCATTGCCAGGAGCGTCTGCAAATTTCAGGAAAAACATTTAGTCATTTTTCAACCATTGGACTCAAGTAACATCAAGATTTTCCCTCCATCATGAAGCATTGCATCCCAGAATTATTTTAACCGAATATTTTGAGAATAAAAATATTCTAACCAAAACCCACATAAGACTTTCACTGATGTGACATCCCAAAACATTAAATTATGCATACTGTGTTTGGTAATGACCTTCCATCATGCATACAATGAGTTAACTGAACGCAAATTCTTACACAAGTTCTTGAATAAATCAACACGAATTTGCTAGCTAAAACGTCAATAAATAAAAGAATATTAAGGGGCTCGGAATAGATTGTCACTGATTTGTAGAGCCAAATGCAATGTTAGTCTGTTCACACGACGTACACGTCACGACCATACTACTCATAAGACATTGGAATGCTAAAAATTACATTCAAAGTAGAGAATAATATGCGTTTAAAAATTACTTTCTGTAGACAACACTTCTAAAGAGGCTAGTGTCTCCGATGTTACACATGTATAGTGAATTTTTAATTTTATCTTTGTGTATTAAAAAAAGTATCTTTAATTTTCTTTAATACTTACAAAAATTTTCTTTATTATTTATTCTGCCAATCAATTCAAGCATTTTCTCCAACTTTACGCTAGAACACAAAATTTCAGATCAATTAGACAATTAGAAGTGTGTTAAATATTGATTATAAAATTTGTAGCAGACAAACAAGAAGTGAAGTTGAAGCGAAGTGTTGTAAAAATCAAGAAATGGCAACTCACACTGATCCATGGCAGCGGCATCAGTCCTGGTGTTGACAGAGTCGCGTCGTCGTCCATCTCTGCGCCCAGGGCTGCTGTCCCTGTCACGAGACACGCGGCTGCGGCCTCCAGACCTGGGTAACAGGGAATGATTATATGCATTGTGACAGTTAATATTAGGATTATGATATCAAAACATTATGATATTCATTCAGAGATGAAAAGGTGCAACACATAATATTAGGATGATTATGTTGTACAGCACAGGATATTCCTGAAGAATTGATCAGAGTTCAACACAAAGCAAGCAAGAATACAAGATGACATTTTTAATGAGGATTAGATAAAGGTCATTGAGATAAACCAAGCACACATTTATCATTTATTACATTAAATTCATATTGCACACATTTTTTAGTACATTAACCTGCACAAATAATCAGTTGCTAAGGCAAGTATGACAAGAAACAATTATTTGAAGGATGGATATGCTGACAGACACAACATCACCCATAACTCATACCATTAGTTTGCTTAAATAACAAATTTTACCAAGAATTATAACAGCAAAAAATGCCAAATAAATTCACCATATCATAATTATAAAAATATATACATATAATTACACTCTAAAATTTGTTGAACTGATGATGGAGCAGGTCTCCAAAACGCTTTTAATGAATATATGGTGAACTAATTTGAAATTTTCCTTGCTTCTGAATGCTTGATAACCCATATAACCGAATGAACAAACCTGTCACGGTCTCTATCCCGGTCCCTGCCACGACCACCCCTCTGACGGTCCCGGCCATCACGGTCACGATCGCGTCCACGGGAACCATCACGGTCTCGGTCCCGACGGCTGGTACCGCTCAGTACACCGTCTTTGCTGTCCTCCTGACCATCACCGTTGCTGCTCACCAGGTTCATGTCGGAGCTCGTCATGTTGTCTTGCATTCCGTTGCCTGCAAAAATATCATGTAAATGAGGAGGCAATTTGAACGCACTACGCTGCAAGGTATCTCGATAATAATTCATGACTAATGTTAAACTGGAACAACTTGATAACAATAAAAGAAGAAATTTTAACAGATTATTCAAAAAATTTGTCATGTTGTCTTGCATTCCATTGCCTGCAAAAATATCATGTAAATGAGAAGGCAATTTGAACGCACTACGCTGCAAAGTATCTCAACATTAATTCAGGCTGGTTGCATAATTGAAAACTATCTCTCAGAACCTAGAATTCAGGATGACATATTTCATGAATATTAAAATCAATGTATTGATAGTTAACAAATCAAATTCTAAGACCAAGGAAGTGAATCAAGAGCTAGTTGTCAAATTGTAAAGTTTACAAAGAGCCATAAGACATCTCAAATAGAACAATATGCTATCACATAAATAAGAAAATCATTGGGGGGTAATGTTTGGTACCTGTGTGCAAGGGGATCTCTATCAAGTATGAAGAGATTTAATACTATAAGAATAAATACAATACCTGAATGCAAGGGAATTGGTGCAGGCGCCTTGTTCCTGTTAACATTGAAGTCAAGAGGTGCATCATTGGTTGCTGGGTTGACAGGAGGAGGAGGGGGAGGCTGCAATGAACCCATCATGTTACCCATCATGTTATTCATCATGTCATTGCCATTGCTGTTGGCAGTCATTGTAGACATGGTGTTCACCATCCCTTGCTGGCCCATGCTCACCATATTTGTGTTTTGGTTCATGTTATGTTGCTGCATTCCAGATGACAGCTGTGACTGCATCATCCCACCTGAAATGAATAGATAATCATCAAAAATTCTTATTAATCTAGAGCAGTGGTTGCCAAAAATTTTGCAGGCAGGCGCACCTTGGCTCCCCAGTGAATTCCTAGCACCCCCCATACACATAATATTCATATAGCACCCATCCTTCCCCCACAGACAGACAAAACACCCAGATTTTGAATATATTAAAAAATTTACACTAGAAACCCAGAAGAGGCTCAAAAAACCCAGATCTGGGTGGAAAAATGCATTGCTGGGAGCCATGTCAGCTGCACGTGTTGTGTACAAATCATCGAACAAACTGATTCACAATTAGTTTCTTCCAAGTTTTTAACTCTGGCAATTTCACCTGTAGGGTAAACACACCATATTCCGACACCTTAAGGACGTAGCAAGAAATAAATGACTATAAATAGATCACCGTATGCGCAACTTGAGTTCTGATTGGTTTATGTCACTCTCAAAACACCACACTATGCGCCAGCAATGATGAAACGTCACAAACTGTTGCCATATTTATTTAAAATCCTTTAGAATTCAAATCTACAAAATCGCTGAATTCTGACACTGTGTGTGACTAAATGCAGCATATTGTGGGACTAATTCCAACAGCGCTTCAAAATCATAATTCATAATACCGACACCCTGTGTGGGAATTCCGACACCCTGTGTGAGCTGTGTCGGAATACGACAGTAAACGACACCCTGTGTCGGAATTAGTTTTTTATGTTTCTAAACCATCTCTTAAATCAATCATCTACTAATTTATTTACCACTTAAAATCAGCAAATACAAGTATACTTAAAGGATTCCTAATATATTTACCAACTAATTTAAAAGTCTCAAACCATAATATTCTTTCTACACAAACAGTTTATCACTATTTACTAGTAAAGCAAGGTCAACTATTAACTTTCATATGTGTTTCAATGTTCTCACTAGTTGACTTGAACTTTTGCTCTGCAGATCTTAACAGATCTAGACCTAGTGTTTTGCGGAAATTTGGCGCCCAATAGTATGACGTCGCTATTTCAACCATCTACCGTACGCATGCGTGGAACTAAGACCAAGCTTAATCTAAAGGAAAAAGTTGAGGGGTGTCAGAATTACCCACAGTGTCAGAATATGGTGCATTTACCATATCTCTGAATCATTTTTCTATTTTTTCATGTAAAAATGAAGAAAATGGCCTTTTTTAAAATCACCTATGAAACAATAGTTTTTAGCTCTACTTTTAGTTTTAGGAAAATACTGTCCAAAATTCAAGATTAGCAGTCGGCAATCCGCATGGGAATTTGAAATTTTCCTACTTAATAGACTAAGTGACTTAGTGATACACTATACATTTTAAATCTTGCAGACCAGTTTTACACTTTTTGGTTTGGCCAGAGGTTCTTAACAATTAGATAGGGTTAGCCTAATTCTAATTAATCTAATGGAAATCCAGCAGTTAGGCTATAAAAATGGCAGGAAAGCTATAGTAGCAGCTTGAAACTGAAAGGTAAACATTCTCTTCAGTAGATTTGGCCACAGTCATTTTATTTATTAGGTGGAATTTAAAGACCATGATAAATTTCAAGAAAAGGGCTAAATTGGGTCAATCATCAATATATTATTAAATCATGAGATGTATTCAATGTGGTAGGGTAAACGCGGTATATTCCGACACATTAAGGACGCATCGAGAAATGAAAAACTATAAAAAAAA
>NW_025945620.1:0-308 GCF_000764305.2 Hyalella azteca | reverse complement strand
AAGCTGTCCGAAGCTGATAAGCTGTCCGAAGCTGATAAGCTGTCCGAAGCTGATAAGCTGCCCGAAGCTGATAAGCTGCCCGAAGCTGATAAGCTACCCAAAACTGAAAAAGTGCCCGAAGCTGATAAGCTGCCCAAAGCTGAAAAAGTGCCCGAAGCTGAGCAGCTGCCCCAGGTTGAGAAGCTCCCTGCCACCAAAGTTGAGAAGCTCCCTGCCGTCAAAGTTGAGAAGCTCCTAGCCGCCGAAGTTGAGAAGCTCCCAGCCGCCGAAGTTGAGAAGCTCCCAGCCGCCGAAGTTGAGAAGCTCCC
>NW_025945619.1:0-2452 GCF_000764305.2 Hyalella azteca | reverse complement strand
TTTTTCGAAAAATTCACACGAACAAAAAAAAAACAGAATTCCGTGTTACATACGTGTACCAAATTTTGAATCGATCCGTCTGTTGATATCCCAGATATTTTTTGGGGCAGACGCTCCCCTTAAAAAGCAATTTTTAAAAGCATATTATTTGATTCATATTTTTTGGAGATCAACGTTCGAAAGACGTACGTCTGCTTTTGGATACCTTGCGTTATTCTGTCGATAATACCAGCAATTTTCCTGGGCACATATCCAATGCATCAACAGAATTAGTGGCTTTTCAGCCTTCAAAAATACCTGAATTAATGCAAGATAAATACACAACCAAAATTATTAGCGCATTGAATTTCGTCCATGGATACTGATGACGTAGCAAAAATAGTTGGCTAACTATTGAAGTTTTGCGACGACGTGACAACCGTAGTCGTTCTGCTCTTAATTCAACACATTTCAGCATCAACGTAAAAATTTGGCCTTGATCTTTCATTGTAACTTCGTTCGTTTAATTCTCGAAGTAAAATTTATTATTGGCTTCCTTTACTTGGCATAATTTAACTTGCAATACATAATTCAAAAGTTCGTTCGCGCTCATACATCAATCCACTTGTGCACTCCTGTGCACAGGCAAATGAAAAACTAACATAATTATTTTTCAAGTGGATATTAATAAAACGGAAACAATTGCTTCATTTAACGCAGGACCCAGCAATTACTTTTAAAATTAAGTGGCAATCCAAGCCGCAATACCCTGCATTAAAAGCATCAGTAATTATGTCTGTTCATTAATCTTGATATAGACGTTAAAATAATTAAAAAAACTCCATCATCCTAACAATAAACATTTTCTTGAGGGAATTAGATGATAAAATGGGAAAACGTGAAACATTTACATTTAAAATCAAATTCAAAGCCCTCCAGTCCAAACATGTGAGTTGTTAATGAGACATGATTACACAAGTGAAGCCAAAACTTAATAGACACCCTTCAAATTTATATTTAATGCTCCTTATAGAAAACGTTAAGGGTAGAACTATATTAACAAAGTTCATAGTTCATGTCGACCCTGCCTCGGCCGTCCTCATGGACGAATAGATTATTTTGTTTATTTTCTAACAGCTGATCGACGGAATCACAAGAAGTTTTTCGTCAGTGGACTTGCAGAATACCACTGGACGCTGAGCGTTCCGAGGACGCCATGTTTTGGCATCGTTTGCGCGACCGATAATATCGGATGATGGCGGGCATGTAGCTTCCTAGTCTAGCAATGACGTTAAACAACGTTGAATTGAAGTTGATTCAGCCAGAAAACGTTGAATTGCCGTTGATTCTGCCGAACAACGTTGAATTGCTGTTGCTAGGGTGATATCCCCCTAGTTGAGAAGATATCAATTCCAAATGTAACGAATGCGAGTACAAAGAATTCGTCTCATGCGGTGCAAAGCTCAAAATGCTATGTTTCGCGCAAAGCCTCAACATTTACTATGTTCCGAGTGCGACAAATGCTATGTTAAATTTCTTGTGTGTTGCGTTATTGATGGGAACAATGCGTATAGCAGAAAGAACTGAAACAATAGTGCAGGTACAGCAGCGAAGCCTAAAAATATAAGAGTTAGCGCTAAGTGCCTTCGGTCTTCTATTCAGTCGCCCTAGATGACTGTCAGTATGTTTTTTCCGTTGAGTAAGGATTTCTCGTGTAAGTATGATAAAAAAATAGGATAATGTGCGTTTAGTTGAAAAGCGTTTTTCTCATGGGCCTGTCCTGTCTTTGGCAATCGCTTCATTTACGGGCTCTCTTTCGTCCAGCAGGCGAGTCCTTTCATTCAATGTAGATAAGAGGTTAGTGGTGCAGGATCTACCGGCAATAAAGACATGTTGACAGTCTGATAGGACATTATTAACAGTTAAATGATTAACAGATTCCATAACCTTGCAAACGACACTTGTCAAACTGACAGAGTGACAGCAAGGCTACTCTTGTCACCTTTTTAGCGCATGTCTCATTTATGGGAAAAAGGCGCTAATGTGCTTGCCATAGCCATCCGTCTGTCTGTCTGTCCGTCCGTGATTTCACCCCTTCGTCGACGAGAAAATGCGCTCTCTGTCTCTAACTGCAGTGAGTACTGAATTATATTTTTTGCATTTTTGGCAATATGTCTTTCAAAGTTTTTAATTTGGTTGCAAAGGTAATTAATAATAATAAATAGCAATTAGGAGATTCCCTAATTATTTATTGAATGACGAAAGGAACATCATTAGACACAAGTAATAACAGGTTAATAGAAGAGATGACGTGTCCCATTGACAAATTTCGGTTTTTCATTGTTTGTTAATTATTTCGTCTCCGTTAAGCCGTGGTGGAGAGCAGACGCTCGTGCTCGTGGTCCCAAATTTCTAAATTTTTAACTTTTTACTGTGCCGTTTTCGGAACTCTTTTCGCATTTTTTTATGATCC
>NW_025945618.1:0-246 GCF_000764305.2 Hyalella azteca | reverse complement strand
ATTATTATTATTATTATTATTATTATTATTATTATTATTATTATTATCTCTCCCTAGCTCTTGCCACTGCGACCCTCAACAGCTGGACGTATCTCCCTCATCACCGGCGACGGGACACTTATTCTTTACGGTGAAACCACAAACTACTTTTACCCTGTGATGTGTGAGAAGACTCTTCAGAATTAAATTATCGGTTAAAATATTGAATAAAATTATTATTATTATTATTATTATTATTATTATTAT
>NW_025945617.1:0-258 GCF_000764305.2 Hyalella azteca | reverse complement strand
ACGATCAAAGGTTCGATTCACAGTTACTGTCATGCCATCACACTGACAAATTAGATAGTTCATAGTTAGATAGTTAACTTGATTTAATTCTCAACTTATAATTCTCAATTATTTTCAAAGGATTCTCAACCGAAGAACTGCAAAATATTAGGTAACAACCATTGTAGTTGGACAGTCTTTAGAAAATCGAAATAGTAAAATCAGTGTGATGAGCTTCGGTTCCTTTGCAACGCCAAATATGTGGCTCATTAAACACAT
>NW_025945616.1:0-3115 GCF_000764305.2 Hyalella azteca | reverse complement strand
GTATGATATGATGTGTGACATGGTGTGATATGATGTGTGACAGAATGTATGATATGATGAATGACAGAATGTATGACATGGTGCATGAGATGATGGTGTATGAAATGATGTACCGGTATGACAATGAATGAGCAGGTCTCCGGGTGCGACAACGTATACCACCTGCCATGTGGCAGCAGCTCAGGCGCCATCCTGGACCAGCACAGCACCACGCTGCTCTGCCCCAACCACGTCCAGAAGACACCCGCCATGTGTACGTTCCAGTATTATCTATTGTCTTTCTTTTAAGATTCCTGTAGAATTATGTTGTCCGATCTGATCATTTTGATAGCTTGATGAAGAGCAAATTTTCATCTACCTATCTCTCATATGATTTTTTTATTTGAATTATAGTACAGTAGGCGCTCCAGTATGCTTACTTAGGCTCTAAGTGGCCGAGATAAAGAGCTCAAGTTCCTAAGTTTATTTACGATTTCGATTTCTTTCCTCTAATTTAAAACTCAATCACCATGCACTCTGCCAGTACAATCTGCTTAATATAGCGATATCGCAAGCATTGCAACACCACGGAACAAGCTGTGTTCTGTGGCCGTGTTTACTGTATGTAAAAAAATGAATTAGTACATGTAGTGGCTGTAATGGACGAAGTTACGCGCGTGAAGGGTGGGCAGAACACGGCAGCACGGAACAGGCTTTATTGGAACCAACATAATGAATACGAAACAAGAACGAAGGCTTACGGAGCACGACTTCTAAAACGTGCTTCTTCTTAGCGGCTACTTATTAAGAATACAGGAAACTTGATATGCTACAGTGGGCAATTTCTTGTCTGATTGGCTGAGAGTTATGAACTTGTAACTATTTATGGTAGTGTGGTCCCTAACATGAATATGCTGCGTTCAGTACCAGGCCTGGTGTGCAGCGTGTGTGGTGCGTGTACTCTCAGAAACTGCTACCAATACTCTGTACTAACACAAATACCTGCGTGGTGTGCTGTTTGTGTGGTGCATGTACTCACAAACTACTACCAATAATCTGTACTAACACGAATACCTGCGTGCAGTACCAGGCGTGTCTCTTATACACATCTAGATGTGTATAAGAGACAGCTCCTGTCAGGGGGCAGCAGTGGTGCCTCGNTTGCAATGAATGTAACATCTGATTTTGTGTACAGATATGCGGGCACCCCGCGGACGACCTTACATGCAACGTGTGCAACAAGGCCTTCCACTCTAGCTGCGCCAAGCCCTTCGGCCTGAACGCCTCCAAGGCAGACTGGAAGTGCAAGGTATCAGGCTGTGCTTGCATATCATCAGATATTGCGCCTGCTCAATGATTATCATGGCCACATCTTAATCATATAAAACACTGTGTTGCCACAGACATGTCCAAGTTTTGTTCACTCATAACATGCCCGTGTTGCCACAGACATGTCCAAGTTTATGCACATGTTGCCACATACATGTCCAAGTTTAGCTCATAACATGCCCGTGTTGCCACAGACATGTCCAGGTTTATGCACATGTTGCCACAGACATGTCCAAGGTTAGCTCATAACATGCCCGTGTTGCCACAGACATGTCCAAGTTTTGTCCATAACATACGCACACGTGTTGCCATAATGTCCAAGTTTTGTTCTTAACATGCACGTGTTGCCACAGACATGCCGCGTGTGTGGTGACTGTGGTGCCCGTACTCCTGGCAACGGCAACTGTTCTCGCTGGCACTCAAACTTCACGGTGTGCGACTCGTGCTACCAGCTGCGTAACAAGGGGCTGGCGTGCCCTGTGTGTCTTAAGGCCTACAGGACCGTCATGCAGCGGGAGATGGCCCAGTGCACCGTCTGTAACAAGTCAGTAGCTCGAGCCTTACTGGGTCATGATGATAATATCAAAACATATCAATATGATGACAATATCAATACAAAACAATCTGAGTCAAAATGACAATATCATGACACAATATAAAAAAGTGCATCACTATTTGGACAATAAGCAACTTTTTTTGCTAATGCTAAGTGATATTGTGGTACCCAAGTACGTGTGTAGAGCTTCCCTGTTAGGATTTAGCAAGAAATATAAGGAATAAGGTTTAGTAAGAAATAAAGAAGTAATGGGGCTAAAAATAGCGTGTAAATGTGCTAGGCATACAAGCTGAGATCGGAGCTAGCACTCGTGCCTCTTGTATCCGTGCCAAACTGGTTCAAGAGACCCACACAAAATCAGATCACTATTATGACGTCTATTTATTACTGATCACTATTCAATATTATGACGTGCGTCACTATTAGGACAATCATTTATCATCGATGGTTTAGCATTCTTAGAACCTGCGTTGAAGTTTTCCTGTCTTCAATAAGTTTTGTGATTGTCCCAGACAAAATCAGATGGTGCGTCACTATTAGGACAATCATTTATCATCGATGGTATAGTATTCGTAGAACCTATGTAAAGTTTTCCTGTCTTCAATAAGTTCTGTGATCGTCCCTGACAAGATCAGATGATGCATCACTATTAACACAATTATTTATCATCGATGGTTTGGTATTCTTAGAACGTGCGTGAAGTTTTCCTGTCTTCAGTAAGTTATTTGATCGTCCCAGAAAAAATCAGATGCTGCAACACTATTAACACAATTATTTCGATGCTTTAGTATTCTTAGAACCTATGTAAAGTTTTTCTGTCTCCAATAAGTTATATGATCGTCCCAGACAAAATCAGATACTGCTTCACTATTAGGACAATTATTTATCATCGATGGTATAGTATTCGTAGAACCTGCATTGACGTTTTCCTTTCTTCAATAAGTTATTTGATTGTCCCAAACAAAATCAGATACTGCGTCACTATTAACACAATTATTTATCATCGATGGTTTAGTATTCTTAGAACCTATGTATAGTTTCCCTGTCTTCAATAAGTTTTGTGATCGTCCTAGACAAAATCATATGCTGCATCACTATTAGGACAATCATATATCATCGATGGTATAGTATTCGTAGAACATATGTAAAGTTTTCCTGTCTTCAATAAGTTATTTGATCGTCCCAGACTCCTGTATTCAATAACTTCTATAATTTTCCCAGACACGTGCACAAAGGATGCGACGCTGAGGC
>NW_025945615.1:668571-669450 GCF_000764305.2 Hyalella azteca | reverse complement strand
TGAGTCAGAGCATAACTCACGAAAGTGAGTAGGATTACTCGCCTGGGTGAGTCAATAGCTTGTCTATTTATAAATGGACCCTTTTACCCACTTATCTTTTTATAAGTCATTTTGACTTATAGCAATATTTGGGTGCCAAACTGGGTCAAAATGACCTATAAATGGACACTTGTGTCGTTTTGACTCGTGTAACTCTCCGAATGTAGACGAACACAATATTATTTCCTTAATGATAATGAAAAGTTGATATGGTAAATGGCGTACATTGGAGAAAACAAGAATATTATTTCCCTACTTTGATACCATGAATAACTGTAATCAATAGATCAACAAGATCATTGTCATCAGTGATATCTTCCATTACTAAGTCTCACAATGTAGACTGCTTAGGCTGCATCTTCCTTGGTACCTCTTGTAATTAAGTTTTTCGTATGTAGAAGTCCCTGGCCTCACTACTACATGTACGTAATATTCCAAAAGCCATGGGTCAAAATTAGGTAGATATTCCCATTGGGTTCACTTAACGAATGAATTATCCGAGCAAAGTGTTTAATAAATTTTGATTTATCGACGTCTCAGAATATTTTTATAGTGCATAAGAAAGCTCTTGCGACGCTGATTATAACGTAATAATCACTTTTGCTGTAAATTGAAAATTTGATAACCTGCGGCACTAAGGGTAAAAGCCATCCTTTATCTTAACGAGAAATTCACTTACGATGAAAAGGCCATGATCATGGGTCTGGTCGCAGGTGTCATTTTGGTTAGAATATGTTAGGTTAGGTTAGGTTAAAGTGCCATTTTTACTTTTTTTTAGTGAATTTAGTATGAATATTACGAGCGCGTAAAGTTCATCAATGCTCTTAAATCTCATGGCTA
>NW_025945615.1:633011-667887 GCF_000764305.2 Hyalella azteca | reverse complement strand
TTGGAGGCCTGCACCAGCATAGTTATGCGGTGCCCTGACCCATCGAGACTGGCGATAGCTGAGGCCCTCATTATCAAGAGCGAGTCTCCGGCTATCAACCTCCAAACTACTGGATTCGTCCGGACGCTGAAATTATTTTCGGAGTATTTTTAAGCTAATATTTCGTATCTGTCTCTTATACACATCTAGATGTGTATAAGAGACAGATTTTAATTGGAATTTTCTTTGCTTTACAAGTCCGTATTCAAAGTAGGAGGAAAAGAATATAACTCAGCATAATACACAAATTATTGCTTGTTAAACGGATTTAAAGTTTGGATGAATGAGAACGTATTGATATTGAGTCACGTGAATGAGTTGTCACGTCATTTATAAGTTTCTAATATTACTCATCGCATCTATTCGTGTTTCACTGAATTATGAATCTCTCAGTCATTGATTCAAATGCACAATTTATTTTCTATTTTTTTTTTTGTTCTAGCCTTAATGAAATAAATTTCTAATCATTGTGTTCAGGTGTGGTAGCCTTATAGGTACAGTAGACGATATCTTTTAGTACATTTGCCAATAGTTTTTAGGGTTAAAGTTCAGCGTTGCGGGATTTCGTTCCATATGTGTTGCCCAAGAAGAGCAAGATGTTTTAAGCTTTACGTAGAAATTTTTTTGTGCGAAATATTTACGGCATTGCCCTATATAGTCTGAGTAAAAAGTTGTTGTGCCTCCACTCAACTCCATACACTTGTGTTCCATTCATGAATTTTTAAATTTTTTTTTAAAGTATATAACACTTGGATATTAGTTATGAGTGCATAGCATATTGTTCGGGAAAACTAGCAAAAAAATGAAACGTTTTCCGTGCAGTTCTAAACGACCAAAAATGAAACTAAAAAAGCAGGGTTCGTATCTGCTGGCAGGACTTATGCCTGCTGGGTTTTGTCGCATAAACCTCACACTTTAGTTGACAATTACACGCAATTTTGGCCCCGGCAAAGCAAAAGTGCGGGGTGTTACAGGAGCGGAGGAGAGTGCGTTCTCTAATGTAGAGCTCAGGGCTTCTGGCCTGGGGATTTGAATGGTGCGAGGTGACCGAAGCGTTTTCACAACTTCAATTTTTTTGCGGGAAATGAGCATATAGTCTGAGTGGAAAAACTTGTCATGCCCTGCTGAATCAAGGTTCAAAAATTAATTTGAAATAATAATATAAATTTAACCTGGCTTATCGGTTTCGTTTTTTATTTGTGTAGCACTACATTCAAATGTGTAGTGGCATATATGACATTTATGTGTAATTCTGATGGCATGTTGAATGTATTGTTTTCTTCATTGAGCATTTAACTTTTTTTCGGGAAATTGGGGAAACAAGAGGTAATTGAGTAATTTTAGATTTTTTCTCAAAATTTTAGCGACTCTTGAAGATCTTTTCACAAATTGAAACTAAATTCTAACGAATCTGAAAAAAATCATAAGATACTCAACCGTAAAACAGCTTAAAAATTATTTTCACCCGCAGCGGCAACCTCACTGGTTACGACGATTGTTGCTCTAATGTAACTTTTTAGTATTTAGAACTAATCTCTGGCCACAGCTGGCCCTAACGGACCCTGAAACTGCAAAGAAGGGATCAGAGTCTTTATAACATTCGATGAATATTAAAAGGACAAATGCTCTTCCGAGGGCTCAAAATGATTGGGGATTGATAATATCATGCTTCCAATATTTTTTATCCCTAATTTCGTTTTGATAGAATAATATATCGTATAAAATTATCATCACATTTCAAGTAAAGTCAGCTTGCAAAATAATTATGTTCTCGTTTTCATGTGGAGTTGCATTTAGAGCGATTAAAGAGACAACAATAAGTGGATATATCAAAGCCAACATTACTATTACTGCATAAAATATTACATAATAACAAGAGTGGCATCATGTACCATTACAATTTGTAATGCATTGTAGAACTGCGCATTAGAAATAATTTTTACAGTATTTTTTATAATTCATAATTGATAAAAATTTTTAGATTGAATGAAACATCCGCAAACATGACCTGAAAATACTAAAGCACATGTATTAACAGTTCGCACTGCTGCGAATTTATTTTGATCACCCAGTAATAATTTTATCTTCTTACTTATAATAGTATTTCTTGATCAATATATTATTCCAAGACTAACATTGAATGCTGCTCAACAATGCTATTAATTATGTTTATAAATTTTAATAGTGATTTATTGAGATGGTAGTCTCGATACAATAAAAATTTCATACACCCAATTTCAGGACAAGCAATATAAATTGCTAGGATACATTATTCTATTATTTCTAATTCTGATATATTGAGGTCGCTATCTTGACGTAATATATAATGTCATAAAACCCTACAACTTCTCGAACCTGCGCGCATCATTTATATTGGCACTGGTCTCTCTAGGGCGGAGCAGACAATTATTGCAGCCAATTCAGCAGCCAATTATGGCTTTATGGCACAAGTCTGACCCATAAAAACGTGCGATGCTTCGTTTGTGTCGATAATATGTGCATCTCGTGGCGCCTACAGGAGTTTGTTCTCTCAAAATAATCAGCCACTCTGACCTGATGGGGTTTGGATTTATGATAGGTTTTCTTCGAACACGAATTTCTACTTTGAAACTTTTTTTGGCTTTATACCATAGTTTTGAAAATCAAAATAATCAGCCGCTCATTGATTTATGATTGCCTGTAATGATGGGGTCTGGATTCATGATGAGTTTTCTTCGAACATGAATTTCTACTTTGAAACTTTTTTAGCTTTATACCAGAGTTTTGAAAATCAAATTAATCAGCCGCTCATTGATTTATGATTGCTTGACCTGATGGGCTTTGGATTCACAATAGGTTTTCTTCGAACATGAATTTCTACTTTGAAACATTTTTAGCTTTATATCAGAGTTTTGAAAAGATCTCACGAAATCAATATCGTTTTTAATATTTGATGCATGTTTCCGCGCAAAATGCAGTTAAAAAAATATTATTTTGATCAAGGCTTGAATATGTATTGGATATGCTTTGAATAGATTTGAATAGACCGTGCAAGAGTGTTAGATACACCACGCAATAGGATTTGAATAGTTCAGAATTTCTGACAGTCCTCGAATCAGCCTTGATCAAGTCTGGCATACTTCTTTAATATGTTTTGCCTACGTTTTGAATTGGTCTTAAATTAGTATTGAGTTCGCCTTGAATACGTCTTGAACTCAACCTGGATCTCATTATCCCTCAAGTCGGACTTACAGTTCAAGTAATTGGACTCTCCAACCCACCGCCGATATTCCTGATCAGCGGCACCGGCTCCGTTCCAAAGATCCCAGGTCTTCTGAATGAGCCGAGATTCAATTGGCTAAATTACGCCGGCGACGCCGACTATAAATCGGGTTTTTTCCACTGGTGATCGCGAGCGATTTATTTCGCCCGGATTGAGGTTCAGTGTGAAATTATATATTGGAATTTGAATGGATGAAAAATGTTACACAATTGAAATTATAAGTTATTAATTTCCGAAGTATGGCTTGCTTCCTTATTTATAGTTTTAAAGTGTCCTGCAGTGTCAAAATTGTCAGTAGTTTATCAGCCTCCAATGACACGGCGGAGATTTCGGCTTACACTGCAAATGCTGCCGTTCGTTTGATCAATTGTAAAGCATCGGTGAATTAATGGATGGCTTTTAAAAATATTTATTCTGCCGTCTTTGATCCAGCGATGCTCAAAAATAGGGAAATGAGATGCGGGGTGTTTTGAATCACCCAAATCGTTGCCATCCATTGTCACGTCTGAAAAAATCTTACGTTTTGCATGCAAATTTTGTTGATTGAAATATTGACGTATATACGAACTAAGAACGTGACCGCATAGCACAACGACGATAACGTCTTGAGTTCTCGCTGTTGACGTCTCCGGCGATGCCAGCTTGGCGTAAATGATCGTATAGGGTTTTGGTTAATGATAGTCATGGATTTCCATCACTTTATTGTGAGAATGTTTTCGACAGCATAAACAATACACATGCTCTTCGGAACCGAAATTAAAGACCCACTCAAGCGTATTGATAAGTTGAGTCGAAATGGAAGACAAGTTTGTAGACTCAAGTTTGGTTGTAGAACACAATAAACAATAATTAAATTTCCGACTCGTAAACTAAATAAGTACATCAAATAAATTATACATATTTTCAAATTAGTTACATCGAGCTACATCAGCTTACATATCATACCTTAATAATATATATCTGGACATCCGCTCAGACTTTACAATGCAGAACCGTTTATCAACATAGACTGTTCTGCAATGCATATCTTCCGCATTCTACCTTCCGTAAGTTTTAAACTAAATGACTATACACAAGTACGCGAAGATAAATAAATTTCAAATAAATCACTCATGACCCGCAAGATAATATTGAAAAAACCCCTATTACACTTCAATTTTTAATTCACACCCCAATGAAATTAGATGAAACTCACGAAAAAATCACAATTTATAATTCATGCCATGAATTATTTACGATTCTTTTCTTATGGACTGATGATTGGGAATTGGTTTCGAGTTCCAGGGTTCATTGTTTACATTGAAATAATGATTATTGAAATTTAGGTTGAGGGAAATAATTGATTTGTATTTATAAACTTATAAAATCATCTGCATTGGATAAAGGTTTATATGGTGAAAAAGAATGCGCTCTAAAATATATATAAATTATAAGTTAACAATTAGGGATAAGTTTGAGGTGAAAGGTTGTTTCCATAGCAATAAATCCAATTCCTTGGGACCAAACATTGTAATTCATCACTACCGTCTTGCACGGTTAACATTATTCTTAAATATTAACTAAATGTTGGCGTCAGAGACTGAGCTTAGCACAAGAGTCCCAGTCAAAGGTTCACGTGATTGGCTCAATGCTAGCAAATAACAATTAAGGCTGACCAAGACGAATGTAGCGTGCAGGTCTACTAACACGTTGGTGTAATATATGCATGAACTGCAGGGCAGGTTAGATTTATGGAGTTACTTGAGCTGCATGTGTTGCTGCGTCTGTTGCGAGCCGCGCAAAATCTGATGGCAAATGGCGTTGAAACAACGTTGATTATTAGTTGATTTCATTAGAACGTCATTGATTACTAAGTAATTTTGTTCAAAAATCGTTTATTAAGTTGATTTTCTTGCAACGACATGAAAACATTTTATAGTAGTTGATTTCATTGAAACATCATTGATTACTAGCTGATTTTGTTGAAAAGTGATTAAGTTGATTGCATTAATATCGATAATTAATAAATAGTTGATTTTGTTGAAACATCGTTGATTATTATTTGATTTTTTGAAACAGCGTTGATTACGAGTATATTCCGCTGGTACATTGCTGATAACAAGCTGATCTCGTTGAAATAACGTTGATTGCGTGTTAATTAGCGTCGAATAATCGTTTAATCAACGATATTTCAACGTTCGATGCCTGGTGGATACCTGCTGCAGAGCTCCTTGTTATTGCAGCGATTATTCTCACCGGTATTGATCCGCACTGAAGGTATCTAGGTTATTGAACGGCTTTATTTGATTATTATGATAATTGGCAGCGATATTCAGTCCGTGAACTACAAGTGTAATTTTATCCTAATTGAGTCAGATCAATTCAACATGATGGAATTTTATATTGTATGAACCAAAGAGTGCGTGTTCAGGAGTGTGCATGCAGAAGTGTCCGTGCAGGAAAGTGCATGCAGAAATGTGCGTGTAGATGCGTGAATTCAGAAGTGTGTTTGAAGGAATTTTCGCACGCGTAACAAAAGATAACAAGATTTTCACGTCCAATATAATCTTTTGCATGTAGCTACACAGTTTGCTGTGTAGCGTAAGCTACCTTTACGTTTCGTTTATTGTTTATTGTACGCACAGAAGCGTATGAACGTGTTACAGAAAAGCTTATGCGTGCGCATTGATTGTCACGTAAAAGATGAGCTTCTGTACGCATAAGTGTTTCGTGCGTAAAACTGCGATATGCGTGAGAGAAGTACAGAAGTGGCATGTGCATGCAATTGCGTTTAGTGTGTGTGTGAAGAATTGCTATCTATGCGAAAAATTGTTGTGTATGGAGAATCATTGTGTTGGTGAAGAAGTCTCATATGTGTGTAAAAAGCGTTCTGCGTGTGTGAAGACTAGTTTGTGCTTATAATGAAGAGGTTTGGGTGCGGAGAAGCCTTTTTTTTGTGTAAAGAAGTATTGTGTAGGTGACTACGCGTTGCGTGTGTGACTAACCGTTTCATGAGGACGAAAAAGCGTTTTATATGTGTGAAGAAGTGTTTTGTATGTAAGCGTGAAGAAGCGTTTTTTGCATGAATCGACGTGTGTGGATGGCTGCTCCTTGTGTGCGGAGCGTCGTGTGTAGATGGCAGCTCAAGGGCGTGGCAGGGCCGCTGTATGTAAGTGTTTAATTAGACAATTAATTTATGCGTCACCGACAAGCGTAACAACAACAGCGGCGTCTGTCGACAACAGCCCTGCGCTACTGACGCTGATCAATGGCGGTGCCGGCAGGGCCTTCTGCTCGATTAAAAAATAGGAGGTGATTTATCGGTGATTCTTCAGTGGCCGATGGTCGGTCGACTCATGTTCAACATTCACTGAGAAGTGGTTAGTAAAATTGAAGCGTATGCGGGCGATTGTGTAGTTTAACATTTTGTTTTCTCAGAACACGATACACTTTTCGTGTTGCACAAGGCACATAAATAACTTGAACAACATGGCTTTTTATGCACTGCACTGAAGGTATTAAAATGTTGAATTATGAGCTCGGTAGCTTTACATTTTAGTCATTAATAGCTTTAGCTAATCTGGGCCAAGCTTTGATTGGTTATTTAGTAACTTGGTGCAATAGCATTCCTCTTTCTATAGGCCTTATTCTATTGGCCTTTTTCAGGTGAGAAAGATTTTTTTTCGCCCCTTTCAGTCATGACAATAAACCAACATTTTATTTATTTTTATTCGAAATATCAGTACATTTTCGGAAAAATTTTCATCTCATTATTTCAGTCAGAGTTTCACGCTTAAACTTAGCTTTAAGTAAAAAGAAGGAGCCGTTGTCGCGAGGCGCGATGGGAATTATTAGCTAAGTTAGTCTTCGTCGGTGCGTAAAGCTGTTCAAGTGTCGTCAAGTAGGGCAATAATGTATCCCTTAGCCCTGCAAGTGTCTTAACTCAAGACTAGCGGGTAATTAAGTAGTCCAAAGTTTACTGAGAGATCACTTACCTCCAACAGAGAAAAAAGTCTGATCATCGGCCAATGCTCGGCCGTCGAAAATATGTCCATGTTTTTAAAATCTGAAACCACAAGAACAACTTAGTTTGACTCTTCTTTAGTGATTATCGGCGCATATTCGGCGGCCAGCCTTCGACTCTTAGGAGCCCGGCAACACATCGATGAATTTTCACAGAAATTCTGGCTCATTGTCTTGTTATTGATGTTTAATGTTTACCCATTTATTCGGATACAAGATCCCACATAATAAATAGTAAAATATAAAATGTAATAGCAATATTTAATAATGCATAAAATCTTATATAGTCATTTATAATAATAGATTTCGCGTGAAATTATTCTGTATATAATTTTTTTTATGGAATAGATTCGTTAATTTTATTAAATCATACATATCAAAATGACGCAATGAGCTGAAAATTCTTCTATCTCCAAATATGAATTATGAAATGTAAGGCATACTTTCAGGTATTTCAAAATTTTACAAGCACAAGCAGCGTCTAATGAGCGTTTAAAAAACAAAATTTCTACATTTTTCATCCCAAAGTGAAATCAAATGCTGGCTCAGTATGGAAACATTCGCGTTTCGAGCAATCCTTTCTGGAGGATAGGCCGCCTCATCCATCAAACACGAAGCGTGAGGACTGTCTCGCAGGTCCTCCAGTTTCTGAAATTATTATGCGACACCATAAATCGAGGAGTGTTCTTCCTTGTGTGCCTAAATAAATCGTTCCGAGGCCGCCCATAAATTTTTTGCAAGGCAGTTGTGCACATAAATCCACGGTTGCGTGCGCCTCACTTCATCGCTCTTCCGACCAGCCGGCGACTCGAAAGCGTTCAGCGGAAATCTCTAAAGCGGCACAAAACGCGGACGCTCTGTTGAAACGTTCGAAAAACCCAAATTTAAAACTGAGAAGTAGAATTTTATTTCGGCATAAACAGTAAAAGTCCTTAAAATATATTTTCTTCGTAGCAAAACCATGACGGTCTTCGAGAAAAAACGGTGACGACGCAGAACGTTAGCGTTCACCATACCGCATGTCTAAGGACTGAATCGCTGTAGTGACGTCTGCTGCCGAGCCAAAACGTTGCGAGGCTTCCTTGGATATGTGAAGTTTCTTGCTCGGCTCCAACCAAAGCGTTGCAGATGAAATCACGCCTGCGGTCTGCATTTTGAATAGATGGCACGTGGCCGTTTTTGTCAACACTTGAATGCGTTGCATCTGGCCCATATTTGGCCGGAAGTTGGCCGGATATTATTCTATCCCATTATATTTGTCAATGTAATAGAGAAAGAAAATATCCATCTGATGAATTTCGGAATAAACTAGATTCAAAATAATTGATGAATACAATGAGCCCACAACCAAGTTCGATCATCATTTGTGGATTTCAACCTTATATACAAAATTTCTGATACCGTTGATTGGTCCTCAATAATAACTCGTTATTACTGGTCAAAATGTAATTTAGCCTCATCTCTTACTTCAAGGATAAAAACTGGGGCTACATAGCAAAAGAACTTGTTACAGGAAAACGACATATATATATATATATATACTGACGTCTGCGATGTGTATAATATATATATATATATATACTGACGTCTGCGATGTGTATACACGTCCTGTATTCTACATAGTCACTTGTGTTTTGTGTTGCATAAACGTCATGTATTCTGGAGTTAAACCTGTGTTTTATACATACGCTGTATGTTCATACAAGCGCCCACTCGTGTCCTTCTGAGTTTGATTGTTTTGCAGAGCTGTAATCCCTTCAAAGCCTCAACAAATAACAAAGCTTATCTCTTAATCTTGCCTTTGAAGTGAGCAATGGACGTTATCTCTGCGACTATCGTTTGCGCTTGGCAGAGAAAAACCGTTCCGAAATAATGTGTATCACTAGAATTTAATAGCACAGAAAACTCATTGCAATTTCACCACTTTTTAAATGAAAAAGTTATGATTTTGATTAATTTTCGCCTTGCATCATCACTTCCGATTGACTCTAACAACTTGAATTCAATCAAATTTTTTGGCAGATGATGGAGCTGGTATCCGAAACGTTTTCATTGAAGATAAAGTGAATTTGCTTGGCGCTTTCTTTTCTTTTAAATTCTTGGTGAACTTGAGATCTAAGCAGATAAATGATATAAGTACTTAAATGTGTTTCCCGCATTGAAAAAAAAAACATACTCGAATAATGCTGTAAGTATTTCGAGTGTACACTTCCAATCTTTTTTTGGTCACATCGCCTCGTTGTTGAATCTGTGCGTACGAAAGAACAACTTTTTAATTAAGCTTGCATCTCGTTCTCAAGATTTATGCAACTTGAAATTTTTTTTACTAAAACAAGAAAATTGATATAATATAGTACATGGTCAAAATTTATTTACAGTTTTCCTGTTTTATTGACTTCATTTAATTATGTTATTAGTAGGTTTTCAAGTATCCTAATGTATATATCACTTTCCATATTCCTAAAGGATTTATTCATTTGCCGAAATAACATTTTTCCGCGTTTCATGCTAACTGAACTTGCTAGACTGGTAACATCAATGTCTATCATGGTATTCGTTAGGTGGTGTTAGAATAATCTTGCCACTATGTGCATCCCGATTTAAATAGTGTTCCGAAGAGAGATACAAATAACGGCATGTGGACTGTAGATCAACCGATTATTCTTTCAACAGGGCAGTAAATTTAGACTTTGTGGAGGAAAGCCTTGCGATGAAATGTCTCCGCGCTTGTCGATTCATTGAGAGGAAACGGATCGATTAGAACGTGATGGCCGGTCGAATGATCTAAATTATATAAGTTGGAATCCGAGCAAACTTAAAATATTGTCATTTGGATACGAGTAATTTCTAGATGCTAAATATGTTTCTGTAATGTTTCTGCAATGTCAGCTAAAATTGGATAGGCGGTTGCAGGCTTTTACTGCCTGCTGAGAAGTATTTTAAACCTAAAGACTGTTTTGTTGTAGATGGATGCTTGGTCTATAATTCAACGAATCTCTAAAAAAATATGTGACGTGTAAAGACGGAAGATTGGATAGATATTTGCACTCAGCCACATTCGGAATATCCAAATGTAACTTTTATAATATAATTTCAAGGGGTGATCTAACAAAAGATGCCCGAGGTGCGTTGCAATCGGTTCCTGTGGGAACGTTATAGAGCATTTATACAAATAACGGGAGCAACAGTGGGAACAATAATATATATATATTGACAATATTGAAAAATGGGAACAAAAATAAACGGTACAGCACTGTATAGTTTCCTGTGGTTCAGCCGGCACTCAATTGAACGTAATGAATTCTCCTTCCTGATCACTGATCGTCGCTCGTCGTTGTTTCTTTGTCCTCTGTACGGACACGTCGCTTAAACTCCACCGCGTTAAATCGTTTATACGCGTTGTTTTTGTGCATGATACCGTGAACATGAATGAAAATATACGAAATTACCGCTTCAATATACGATGAGAAAAGTCCTGCTTAATGAGATGAAGTGAATTTAATATCGGGCCTTTTTCAGTGCGAAAAGTGCAAATCGTGAATAGCTTCTAGTAATACCAAGGAAACGATGGTTCCAGCGAGCAAATAAACATTACTAGTAAAATACTTAGAAAATTACAATGCAATAATCTGAAAACCGATATGGGCAAAAATTCATTTAAAAGGTGCAATAGTTAGAAATACTCATGTTACTAAAATCTATTAAATACCCTACGATAAATGAAATACTTTCCGTCGGTGGAAACTACCTCCACAACAAACAGACTACCGAAAAATTTTCCGATGCTACAAGGCGAACCAAAATTTTTGAGGGTAGAAAAATTGTCACGAAATTCCGAGAATAACGAAGATCTTCTTAGAATAACAAGAGATTATAAGATCCTGTGGCATCTCGGGTGCCAGGTTTTGACCACAATGCTTTTCTTTTGGAGATTTTTTCACCTTTTGTTTACTATTCATGATGACAGCGCAATCCCTTTAGCCCCCACGCTGGGTGTATAATCTCCCCCTCGAAATGACACAATTTTTTGCTTGCTGTTTCTTACCAAAATATGAGCCAGCTTCAATTTATTTTTTAGTCACCGGTATTATTTACATGTAAATAAAACGAATTTTCTGCATAATACTAGAAATATATTGCTATTCCGGTGTTTGTTTAATCAACTGTCTCATTCGGTTTTATTTCACGTCTATTATAACAAGTCGTGATTTTTTTCAAATGCATTCATTGTTTTAGCTTATTTGTGCATTTATACCCTCGTAAATATTCTGAGACTTTCGGATGCTGTATTGAGTCTCTATTAACAACGTTTCGAATGCAATAAACATTAATTTTCAGGTTACAAGAAGAATTAAATATTGAAATTTTGGTGGAAATAAGTACATAATATGCGTAAATACAATACAACAGTAAAATTTTCAACCAGAAAAATTTCTGATGATTTCTTGATTTTTATTTATGAATTTCGGCCACTATTATTATGTTTTTAATGTTAATAATAAAACCGTTGTATTTAATACAATAATTTTTTCTATGTTTGATTTTAATGGTTCAACAAGGCTGTCCTGAAATACAGGAGCTGGCAGTATATTTGTGCACCAGCACTTACTTTTAATATAATAATCGCAACTTTCTTCAAGTATGAAAACTTGAAAATTTCTTCAATTAACGAAATTTATTTCATACATGTTGTACAAATTCAATAATGCCAGTAACGCCTGATCTTCTATTGATCCTAAGAACATGCGGCTGATCTCCCGCCTCGGGCATGATGATCTTTTGTGATCCCATTTCACGGGTGCAGATAACAAACGAGCGATCAGATCTTACGAGATCTCAGGCTTTAGAGAATCGCTCGAGGCGCTCAGGCGCGCTGCCAAAACGGGTCCGGAACAACCAGGATATCGGGCCCAGTTAATCCGGACGCCCGGATAATTCAGCCGCGAGAATGAATATCAGAATTTGAATTAAATTGTGGTAGAAAAATTTGTTTGAAATTCTTTTGTTGATCTAAGCAATCTAGAAATTTTTTGTGTGAAAGTGTGTGCTATTTGAGTTCAAGTACTATGAGAAAAATTCTGGAAAAATAGTGAATGTATTAAATAGTGAATGTATTAAATAGTGAATGTATTAAATATTGTAGGAATCATTTTACGTTGAGATTTGTGCTACTTGTATGAAAGTCGACATATTAATGTTTATTACTAAATTGGAAAATGAATTTTCTCTTTCATAATTGGCCGTACACAAGTATTCTAGTGAAATCTCTCCATGGCTTTTCAGACAAATGGTTTTGAGGCGAATGTCAGAATAACGTTTCTGGACTGAGAATGTAAAGGCTAATAGAACTTGTGAGTAGTATATTTAGAAACTATTTCAATCACTATTTTTTCTGTTATAGACTTCATGTGGATAACCGATTAATTGATTTTACTCGGTACGTATTCATATATTTTCAATACTCGGACTAAATTTGTTCTCATATAAATTTTAGAGATCGTCTCTGTAGATGGAGAAAGCATTTTTCCTGAGCCTATATCACACCATGAATTAGAGAGAGAGAGAGAGAGCAGCCTTCCTGAGCCTATATCACGCCATGAATGTAAAGGCAGAGAGCAGCCTTCCTGAGCCTATATCACGCCATGAATGTAGAGGCAGAGAGAACAGCCTTCCTGAGCCTATATCACGCTTGCTGGAGATGCTACCAGACCAAGCACGAAATGTCTTTGTATTTTTATTAAGTTTGTGTGCGGGGCGGCAGAAACACTGGCTTAGTGCTCGGCTCGGTTTTGTTCATTCACATTCTGTTGGTTTCTTGTGTGGGTGCGGTGTACGACATATATACATGATGACTGTATTAAAATACGATTATTACTCTACTTAAATTGTAGTACCAATCAATAATTTAAAAGATAATTAAATGCCAAATGAATTCACTGTATCTTTATTGTAAAAGTTTCGGAGACCAGCTCCATCATCAGTTAATGAACGAACGCTTACAGTTTTCATCTGCTCGAAATTGTTAACGATCGGTCTTCATGTTCCTACATCAGGGTAATCTGTTTACAAGTTTCAATCTCCTCTGTATTAATGTGGTTTTTCTCGATTGATTTCAACATTTATTGATGATTTTTAATGGATTTTAATTGGAATTTTCTTTGCTTTACAAGTCCGTATTCAAGGTAGGAGGAAAAGAATATAACTCAGCATAATACACAAATTATTGCTTGCTAAACGGATTTAAAGTTTGGATGAATGAGAACGTATTGATGTTGAGTCACGTGAATGAGTTGTCACGCCATTTATAAGTTTCTAATATTACTCATCGCATCTATTCGTGTTTCACTGAATTATGAGTCTCTCAGTCATTGATTCAAATGCACAATTTATTTTATAGTTTTTTGTTCTAGCCTTAATGAAAAAAATTTCTAAGCATTTGTGTTCAGGTGTGATAGCCTGAGGTACAATAGACGGTATTTTTTTAGAACATTTGACAACGGATTTTAGGGTTAAAGTTCAGCGTTGCGGGATTTCGTTCCATATGTGTTGCCCAAGAAGAGCAAGATGTTTTAAGCTTTACGCAGAAATTTCTTTGTGTGAAATATTTTCGGCATTGCCCTATAGTCTGAGTAAAAAATTGTTCTGCCTCCACTCAACTTCATACACTTGTGTTCCAGTCATAAATTTTTAAACATTTTTTATAGTATATAGCATTTGAATATTAGTTATGAGTGCATAGTGTTCGGGAAGACTAGTAAAAAATGAAACGTTTTCCGTGCAGTTCTAAACGACCAAAAATGAAACTAAAAAAGCGGCGTTCGTATCTGCCGGCAGGACTTATGCCTGCTGGGTTTTGTCGCATAAACCTCACACTTTAGTTGACAATTACACGCAATTTTGGCCCCGGCAAAGCAAAAGTGCGGGGTGTTACAGGAGCGGAGGAGAGTGCGTTCTCTAATGTAGAGCTCAGGGCTTCTGGCCTGGGGATTTGAATGGTGCGAGGTGACCAAAGCATTTACACAACTTTAAAATTTTTTGCGAGAAATGAGCATTTAGTCTGAGTGGGAAAACTTGTCATATCGTGCTGAATCAAGGTTCATAAATTAATTGAAATAATAATATAGAAAATTTAACCTGACTCTCTGTTTCGTTTCGTTTGATTTGTGAAGACCTACATTTAAATTGTGCGGTAACACATATTTTATTCATTAATGATATCTGATGGCATGTTGGATGTTTTGCTTTTTCATTATTTTTTATGAAATTAAGAAACCAAGAGGTAATTGAGTTTTACTCGAAATTTTAACGACTCGTAAAGATATTTTCCAAACTGAAAAGAAATCAAACTATAAAGAATCTAAAAAAAATCATAAGATACTCAACCATAAAATGGCTTAAAAATTATTTCCACCCGCAGCAGCATTTTCACTGGTTACGACGATTGTTGCTCTAATGTAACTTTTTAGTATTTAGAACTAATCTCTGGCCACAGCTGGCCCTAACGGACCCTGAAACTGCAACAAAATTTGCGCTAATTTAAATGCAATTACAACGCGTATAGGCCGCCCTGGTCACCTTTTGCAGAGCACGCGCGTAATGGCGTGTATATTTCTAATGGTTCGTAGCGGAATTTCTTTCAAGGTATGGGAAAAAATTCTTAGCTCTCGGCAATTTAATTTCTGGTTAATTTTCAAATCAGGTGGGAGTTAAATTATCCGAAAAGAATTATGAGATAAAAGAATATTGAGATTGCGGCAAAATTGTGTATTAATGAATCTAAAGCATATTGGACTTCTAACAAGATTTTCCTCAGATTGTTTCATTCGGAGGCCAATTATCCAAGAAGAGCGTGGTCCATCAGTTCTAAAGGTCAAATTAATATTTCGTTTGCTAAAAATTCATGAAAATTCAGCTTAACAGAATAATTTTCCAGTGCAGTGCAGTAGGATGCGGCAAGGAGTAGATTAGAGTTGGTTAAAAACTGTGTTCCTAACAGGACTTGCCAATCTAAGCGAGTTTTCACTAAATAGAATTTCTCGGATAACTTAACCTTCCTTTACATTTACGACATGTATTTTATTGATAAAATTCAGACTTCATCTGCCCCAAAGTTAGGCGGACAATCTTCACTAAAAATTTCACCACATTTTCGTCTGAAGTTACGCCCGGAATATCTACCACAGTTACTATAATCAGTCCATCTTCATGGCCAGTCTTATAATAATGCGAGGCTCGGCAGTTTGGCGCACTATCCTAGTAAATCTCCAGTGTCATTATTAGCCGATCCCTGTGATGCATAGTGATGGATCGGTGCTAACTTTAAGCCTTCATATAACTTGGGATAAAACTAACGCTTTAGTATGCGCAGTAAATGGCAGCAAGATATAGACGATGGCTAAAACTCCAACTCACTCCATGAGAAAAGGCCTCAGAACAGGTTATGAAAAATATGTAAATATATGTTATGGCTGAGAGGCTTCGAGGTCGGTGTAAGAATTTGAGTCGTGATGCGATGCTGTTCAGTTTTAGGTGAGCGATTCATAAAAAGTGAATTTTAAATTCTTTAATTTTGTGACTTATCCTTTATCATATAGAACATTTGTTGAAACATGCATTGATAAATTATATAAAAATATGATAATTTTTTAAATATGCATTGATAAATTATATTTTTCAATGTTCAAGCCAATCTTTTCGAACAAACTTTTTCAGAATAAATCCTTAAAATCAAATAAATGTTAATTTGTTGCTGATTGTGGGAACATGTGTTTTTTGTTTTTCATCTGAAATTGGAAAAATGTTACGTAATATTCAACATATTTTTTAGTGGAAACATAATTAATTTTAGTGAAAAAAATAGCATTTTCCCTCAATTATTCAGTACAATTTTAGTTTTTCAACAGCCCGTTTATTGTGGATACAAGCGTTCTCTTAGAACGTGGCTCCGCAGTCATTATCGCAAGACTTCTTCTTTTAATCCTTCATTGTAGGTGCCGGCAAATTACTTCCGTGTTTACTACGCTATTCCCCCTGAAGTGTGAGATGAAAAGCATTTATTCTTATCACAGTTAACCCATTTCACAGGAGCGCTCGCTCGCAACGTTGTTCACGGCCGCAGTTGCGGCAAATAAACTGTGATGGAACCTCGTGGACGAATTTACGGGCCAAATAGCCTAAAAAGTGACGCACTCTCTTCCCTATAGCACGAGCAGAAAGTGAACGTAGCACTGATACGCCCTATAGACAAGCCAAACTGGGTCTGAATGACCCACGCGGGGGTAAAAAAGTCTATCATTATTTGGACAAATTTGTATTTATTTCTATGTGTGTGGAACGCAGGGATAGTGGCTCAATCAAGCACACTTTAAAGGACCTGTTGATGCGTGGCAAGCATACCTTTTATTCGCTACCAAGTCTCAAGGGCAAACAATTATTAGCAAGATGCAGTTGATTGTTAGGTGGGAATTCAGATAATTCAGAAAGCGTTAGAGCATGTATTGCGAAGTTTAATATCCCTATAAATGAAATTCAATTCAAAATTTTCAATTTTATGTGATTTTTGCGTGTAACTTAAGAATTCATAATTGAAACCTAACCAATGTTTATAAATCATCATGAAGATTAAACAGTTATGTTATTATTATTATTACTACAAATTCTAGTACAAATTGATGCATTTATACGTCATGAGACTGTCGTACGATTTGAAATACGATAAGAATTGAGAAGCACTACAGAAGTCGCACTTCAAACATACTTAACGGAATTTAACGGGAATTTTTCCTTCTCTTGTGGGCTGCCACTGCGGAAAATGTAGAGAAATCTTGTCGTAAAACTTATGATTAATGACTTAGATTATTATTTTTATTTATTAGTGATTAAATTATTCACTTAAATGACCAGCGCAGATTAATTTGACGAACGCTGCTCAGTGAAAAACTTTCGGATTCATTAGGCAATCAAGTTTAAATTTCACGTTCCTCCTTGGTACTTTAAAATGATTGTAGCAATCACAGAACAATAATTATTATTGTTCGATAATCTTCATCATGATATAAGTAGTTAAGTTGTACGAAAAAAAGTAGTTAAATTGTACAAAAATACGGTACGAAATTGCCAAGTTCTTTACCGAGAGAGCTAGCTGTGCTTTGTATAGAGCTTGACAAAGTTTAATTTCTGAATGTTGTTAGCTGATCGTTTAATCTTCCTAAAGTCTACAGAAAATTTAATGAAAAAATTAAAAATCTTATCAAGGTGTATGAAAAAAACTATTTGCATTACGGGAACTTGTTAACGCTAAACGCAGAGTTCAACTTCTTTATGATAATTTTCCATCAAGCGACAACTTTCGAATAAGATGTAAAAATACCCATTGGAAAATATTTTCAGTTTTTTTAGTCACATGAGTTTCAAGTTCACCGTATTAACTCATGCGATTAAGGAACGATGCGCTCACGCCAGCAAAATAAGTAATTACTTTGCGCCTGGCTTCATTCGGACACAAAAATTGAATTGTTTCCTCGTCGTTGTTTTCGAGGTTCCGAAAATTGCGCAATCGGCCGCCTGCGGTGGAAATTAAATTTTTTTTGGAAAGCTAGCTCTTGGAAATGATCAAAGCTGCAAATCATGCAGCTTTGGGTTTATGGGTAATCTAATGTTTTCGTGTTAATTTGAACGACCGCTCCAATTTAAATGAGTTTTAAGACAGATGTGACGTGTTGGAAACTTTGAAATTCGTATTTTGGTCCAGAAAATATTTAAATAAGTCAAGCATATGACTCATCAGATTCATACGAAGAGACGCTATAATTTACGATAAATAGCGACACTGTAATTTACGATAAATCGATAAATAGGGACGCTGCAATTTACGACAAATGGATAAACAGAGACGCTGCAATTTACGACGAATAAATCAATAGAGACACTATAATTTACGATGAATAGATAAATAGAGACGCTATAATTTATAATAAATATATAAATATAGACGCTATAATTAACGATAAGTAGACAGAAAGAGGCGCTATAATTTGCGATTAATAAATAGATACGCTATAATTTACGATAGATAAATAGAGACGCTATATTTCAGCTTTTTATCATATTCCATTTATTTAACCTACTAATCTTTATCAATATGATCTGTCAAAATAATTTACTTGACTTGCCCGACATCTTGTATAACAATTTTATCTCCTCCTGATCTCAATCCCTTTGAGCCAATAACATTGAAATAACGTTTATTACTAGTTAATTTCGTTGAAAAGACGCTAATTCAACGTTATTTCGCCGTTAAATGCCTGGTGCGGCGTTTCCCTGTATATTTGCATTCTACTGTAAAAATAAAATATTATCTGTTCCATTAGCTCATAATTTTCTGATGTAACGTCGCATGGAACCTCACTGAAGGAAGTCGCCCGCCAACCCCACGCGCTTGCTGCTGACAGCGCCAAATTGTTTACATGAATTCCTGCTGTGCAAAATGTTTACTTCGACCCCGCCTATCCCCTCGCCCCAGTCCCCCAGTCAATTGCCTGTGACTTGATTGCCGTTCAATCGGCATGAAGGCGCTGGCGTTCGGTAATCGTTTTTTTTCGTCTCAACCGTTTTTTTAACCGTTGGCGTTTGGTAAACGTTTTTTTTTTCGTCTCAACCGTTTTTTTAACCGCTGGCGTTTGGTAACCGTTTTTTTCGTCTCAACCGTTTTTTAACCGCTGGCGTTCGGTAACCGTTTTTGGTAACCGGCTGGTGACTTTACAAGCATCTAATTTAAAAGCAAAAATGCTTTTTTGTCTTCCTCGCCTTGTGAGCTAATTCGTCTATAAATTCGAACTGTTTGTTATGGTTTTTGTTTGTGAATTTCTAATTAAATGTTACATAAATATAATTGTGTTTATATATTTATTATGGTAGTTCAATCCAAACTTTGCGCAATTTTACGACACTATTAATTAGTCTCCAGATTGCTTAAATCGCAAGTTAATCAGGAACTTTGAACTGACGATGGAGCTGGACTCCGAAACGTTCTCATTCTTAAGAAATGGTTAATATTCTGGCTGTTTTCTTTGCTTTTAAATTCCTTATTAGTCTCCAAAATTACTTCAACGAGTTTAATTCATCAAGTTAAACGCGCATAACTTTTTAAATTGAGTGGGGGAATAACTTAATCATGTGTTGAATGCAGAATGAAAATTTGCATGTCAATAACCAACCAGCCATAGGAAGACAAAAATTTTCAACGGGGGGAGGCTTGAACGAGCATTCAACAGGTGGAGGTTGAAGCCGAGATTGTGGGGGAGTTTGAATGGGGAGTGCGGAGGGAAGGTGTTCATAATTATAATTGATGTTCAACATCCAAGCCTCAAGGGGACTCCAGGGGGACTGTGAGCCACACAGACTGGCATGACAGCCACACAGGACCTGTGTGGCCACACGGGCAGTATTTATATTGGCTAAACTCGTTAGAAATAAGTTTGCTTATACAGAAATCTGGTGAATAATTTAGCTAAAGAAGAAAATATTCTCGGCGTGGAGACAAGATAATTGAATTTGTTTTTATTGTTTGGTTGGCAAGATTTTCTTAAATAATTCATCGTGATTTAATTGCTGTTAATTGTATATTCAATTTAATTTATTTTAATTGAATAATTTTACTGTTATGCTCACAGAGTGTTTTGAATCCTCCGCTTAATGCTTATAATCATAAATATTGCTTTAAGTGTATTGCTCCCAGGGAGAGAATTTCAGTTTATTTTAATTTTTCATGATGAACTAAGGTTTATTATGGGTATACGATCTCAAAATTAGATTAGGGACTACATTTTTATTTAAACTGCAGGCAACCATTCATCAAAATGATATATCGTACACTTTTGATAACTATCCTTTTTGTTTTTTCCCATAATTATTTATTAATTATTAGTAAAGAAATTTTTTTTCGTCGACGTAATAACTCGCGTGATTAATGCACTGCCAAGCCAGCTTCGTTTCACTGCAATCTTTCTGGTTATATAAATCCATTAAATTTTGCTCCGTAAAAATTTTGAGCTGCAAGATTAAATTCCTCCTAAGAAATAAAACATATTTAATTTACAGTAGTTAATTCACGAGAGAAGTCATTCATTTTCAGTTGAACGGATTTTTAGATTTAAATTTTCGCGGAATACTATTTCCCGAGGGTGATTTGTTAAGGAGATTTTGTTGAACTTGTCTTCTTATTTCGGCTGCCCCAACTGCACTTTAATGAGGTTCTGAGGGAGTGGCGAGGGAAATGCTTGTGAATTTGAATCATTTCCTAGAGATTACGGAATGTTGAGAAGTAAAAATGTTGAGATTAATTGTCTGACTCCATGTTTGTCTGAATATTTTATTCAATAACAAAATTACTGAGTATTTTAGGTAGAAATACTGTGTTATTAAATACCTTGCATAACTACCCATTAAAATCCGAGTCACTAATGATTAGTTTTAGCCTTTAAATTTCTAACAGTAAAGCAAAAAATATTACACATTGCTTGTAAATTTCAATTAAATTTAACACTAAAAAATTTTATTTTATTTACTTACGAATGAAAAAAATAACAATTCAATAACTTTAGTGTGCCGCTAAGTTTTATACGTCGAGTGATCTAAAAAGTGAATGCGATGAATCAGTTCACCAAATGGACATGGAGAAAAATGAATGAACCCCCAGTCAATTGCCTGTGACTTGATTGCCGTTCAATCGGCATGAAGGCGCTGGCGTTCGGTAATCGTTTTTTTTCGTCTCAACCGTTTTTTTAACCGTTGGCGTTTGGTAAACGTTTTTTTTTTCGTCTCAACCGTTTTTTTAACCGCTGGCGTTTGGTAACCGTTTTTTTCGTCTCAACCGTTTTTTAACCGCTGGCGTTCGGTAACCGTTTTTGGTAACCGGCTGGTGACTTTACAAGCATCTAATTTAAAAGCAAAAATGCTTTTTTGTCTTCCTCGCCTTGTGAGCTAATTTGTTTATCAATTCGAACTGTTTCTTATGGTTTTTGTTTGTGAATTTCTAATTAAATGTTAAATCAATATAATTTTATTTATATTTTTCTTATGGTAGTTCAATCTAAACCTTGCGCAATTTCACGACACTATTAGTTTTATTCTAAATATACATCTGCAAAATTAGATCAACGATTTTAATTCATCAAATTAAACGCGCATAACTTTTTAAATTGAATGTGGGAATAACTAAACATTGTGTTGAATGCAGAATGAAAATTTGCATGTCAATAACCGACCAGCCATAGGAAGACAACAATTTTCAACGGGGGGAGGCTTGAGCGAGCATTCAACAGGTGGAGGTTGAAGCCGAGATTGTGGGGGAGTTTGAATGGGGAGTGCGGAGGGAAGGTGTTCATAATTATAATTGATATTCAACATCCAAGCCTCAAGGGGACTCCAGGGGGACTGTGAGCCACACAGACTGGCATGACAGCCACACAGGACCTGTGTGGCCACACGGGCAGTATTTATATTGGCTAAACTCGTTAGAAATAAGTTTGCTTATACAGAAATCTGGTGAATAATTTAGCTAAAGAAGAAAATATTCTCGGCGTGGAGACAAGATAATTGAATTTGTTTTTATTGTTTGGTTGGCAAGATTTTCTTAAATAATTCATCGTGATTTAATTGCTGTTAATTGTATATTCAATTTAATTTATTTTAATTGAATAATTTTACTGTTATGCTCACAGAGTGTTTTGAATCCTGCGCTTAATAGCTTATAATCATAAATATTGCTTTAAGTGTACTGCTCCCAGGTAGAGAATTTCAGTTGATTTTAATTTTTCATGATGAACTAAGGTTTATTATGGGTATACGATCTCAAAATTAGATTAGGGACTACATTTTTATTTAAACTGCAGGCAACCATTCATCAAAATGATATATCGTACACTTTTGATAACTATCCTTTTTGTTTTTTCCCATAATTATTTATTAATTATTAGTAAAGAAATTTTTTTTCGTCGACGTAATAACTCGCGTGATTAATGCACTGCCAAGCCAGCTTCGTTTCACTGCAATCTTTCTGGTTATATAAATCCATTAAATTTTGCTCCGTAAAAATTTTGAGCTGCAAGATTAAATTCCTCCTAAGAAATAAAACATATTTAATTTACAGTAGTTAATTCACGAGAGAAGTCATTCATTTTCAGTTGAACGGATTTTTAGATTTAAATTTTCGCGGAATACTATTTCCCGAGGGTGATTTGTTAAGGAGATTTTGTTGAACTTGTCTTCTTATTTCGGCTGCCCCAACTGCACTTTAATGAGGTTCTGAGGGAGTGGCGAGGGAAATGCTTGTGAATTTGAATCATTTCCTAGAGATTACGGAATGTTGAGAAGTAAAAATGTTGAGATTAATTGTCTGACTCCATGTTTGTCTGAATATTTTATTCAATAACAAAATTACTGAGTATTTTAGGTAGAAATACTGTGTTATTAAATACCTTGCATAACTACCCATTAAAATCCGAGTCACTAATGATTAGTTTTAGCCTTTAAATTTCTAACAGTAAAGCAAAAAATATTACACATTGCTTGTAAATTTCAATTAAATTTAACACTAAAAAATTTTATTTTATTTACTTACGAATGAAAAAAATAACAATTCAATAACTTTAGTGTGCCGCTAAGTTTTATACGTCGAGTGATCTAAAAAGTGAATGCGATGAATCAGTTCACCAAATGGACATGGAGAAAAATGAATGAGACATTGTCCGAATAATATTGACCCAGTTTGGCGCAGCTGAAAGGTGTGTTAGTGCTGTCCCTAGTACGTAGGTAGAAAGCGTTAATATTTGGACAATATGATGAGTTTATTTTTCTCTGTATGGAAGGGTACTTTATATGGACGCATTGTTAACATGGATAAATTGTCTCCAAAATTACTGAAAATTGAATTATTATATGAGAAAATGTTTAGTTGAACCGCTATATTATGAAAAATATTTACTTGATATTTGGACAGACCCGCTAATTTTTCTTAGTGTGGCAGGGTTTGTGATGGACGCATGGAGGTAATAAAGCGTTGCTGAATGGACATCGGAGGGGATTTTGGGTGAATGCCGGCCCCCTGGGGGACAAGAGCTGGGGATGAAAGACGCGCTGTAATGAGGTGAACCTCCCCCCTGCTCCTGCGATCTCCCCCGAGGGGATTTTTGGAGGAGGAAAATTGCTTTTCCTTTCAGTAAAAGTTTATATTTTGTGAAGAACGTTGAATGTTTCTTGAATAAAAGAAGGTTGTGTATATTTGTTTTCATAAAGTTCAAAAACATAATAATAGTTAGGGAAAATGTTTATGTGATGATGATTTTTCGGTAATAGTGAGGTCCGTTGATTGCTTTATTCGATTAAGGACAATGCATGCATAATAGATATTTTGTGCTACTGTAATAATGTGGCACTATACTATATATGTTCTTTTTGGGACATGAAATTGTCGATTCGTTTAATGCCTCGCTACTAATTGTACGTATATCAGTATATTCGTGATCAATTAAATTGTAGACGAAGTATAATTTTTATAAATTATGCCGTGATGTAATTAAATAATAGTTTTTCTTAGGGCATTTTTACTCTGTAAAAGAAAGTATTTGAAAATCTAAGCGGAAATATAGATAGCCTGTGTTACATAGTCATATTTGGAAAAATATTAAACTATTGTTCTAATTCTAGTAACCTTAGGTAATGGAGAATCAATATCACAAATCAATTAAACAAAAAACAGAGTAATTCATTTCTTCAAGTCCAGTTTTGCAATGGCACATAAGCACGCATCCGCTAACATAAATTTTAAGCGTTCACTCTGAGAAATATGGGTAACTTTGTTCAAATAATGATTCCCTAGCTTATTTCCATTATATGGGTCATCCAGGCCCACAATGTGGTTCCTCAGCTGCGTTCCGTCCGTTCTCTGCTCATGTTGTGAGTACGAATGATCATCATTATTTGTACAATATCACTCTTTTTAGCGCATTTTCTCATTTATGGAAAAAATACACTATTGTGCTCGCCATGTCCGTCTGTCTGTCTGTCCGTCTGCTGTCTCTTATACACATCTAGATGTGTATAAGAGACAGTTATTAGGGTGCTAATAAAAGCGGCTGGGAATGCCACAAACGTGAGCCGGGAATGCTGACGNGTTGATATGGTAAATGACTTGTATTAGAGAAAACAAGAACATTATTTCCCTACTTTGATACCATGAATAACTGTAATCAATAGATCATCAAGATCATTGTCATCAATGCTATCTTCCATCACTAAGTCTCACGATGAAAAAGCAAGTATAGAATAATTTATGGACCTTTATGAACATTCTTGATACTTTCATGTTTTTTTTTTTATTTTATATATGAGAGATAAAAATTAACTGCTTGGGCTACATCTTCCTTGGTATCTCTTGCAATTAATTTTTCGTATGTAGCAGTCCCAGGCCACGCTGGAGCATTTAATTTTCTGCTTGCCCAAAGTCAAATTTGACGTCAATGTTAAGGGTAAAACTGATTTCCCACTCCAAATTTCAGCCTTCACCTCCGTTGTAATTTCAAAAATTAATCGGGAGACCATTTTCAGCTCATCATCAACAACTTATTGCTAGCCCGTCGTCTCCAGCTCATTTTAAGTTTTAAAGCAGCCCATTTCAGCGCTGTCAGCAGCAGCCTACTTCAGCGCTGTCAGCAGCTGCCCATTTCAGCGCTGTCAGCAGCCGCCCATTTCAGCGCTGTCAACAGTCGCCCATTTCAGCGCTGTCAGCAGCCGCCCATTTCAGCGCTGTCAACAGCTGCCCATTTCAGCGCTGTCAGCAGCCGCCCATTTCAGCGCTGTCAGCAGCTGCCCATTTCAGCGCTGTCAGCAGCCGCCCATTTCAGCGCTGTCAGCAGCCGCCCATTTCAGCGCTGTCAGCATCAGCCCATTTCAGCGCTGTCAGCTGTGGCGGGACGGAAATGAGTTCTCTGGTATCGCCGTGACTCTCGACGTCGCTTCGGACTTTCGCTGGAATTTAAATCGTCGACCTCTGCGACTGCTGCATTCTCGAAAATTTTTATGTGGATCGTGAGATCAAAGATGAGCGTTAATTAGGGTTGTTCCTGATTTGATATAATCACTTCTAATCGCTATTGATTATTGGTCGATCTGGTTTTTAAATTTGTCATTAATTACACTGCTCCGAGTATTGGATGTCATTGCCAATAAAAAATGCTGGTGTAAAAGCGCCCTTCTTTTGTTCCGACACTGCGGATACTGGCTGCTCTGAGCTTCGCTTCACTGTCCGGGATATCTTGCCAAGCTGTGAATTACGAGGCAGTTTTTGAATTGCACTTTCCTTCACACATTGTGCTACCGCGTGATGAATTGTGACACTCTTACTCACTCAATACAGCCTTAATTGCGTCGGATATAACACATGAATTATTTATATATGATTTGAATCATGATGCTTTTCTTGCTTAATATTTCTTACATGTCAGTTGTGAATTTAACTCAAATGATTTTCGATTTTAATTTAACTAACTGATTTAAATAAATTTCGACGGGTAGGTTATGTATCTTGCCTCACTTGTCTAAAGATTGACCAAAAATGTCAAATTATACTACAGAAATGATTCGGTGAATAAAATATTTGGGGAATACATTTGTACGAATGAACGTTTATTTCTGACGTCTGGTATAAGTTCAGAGCTGGCCCCCAGACATATATCTGACGCCTGGTATAAGTTCAGAGCTGGTCCCAGACTTACATCTGACGTCTGATATATGTTCAGAGCTGGTCCAGCTCTGAGCTTCGCTTCACTGTCCGGGATATCTTGCCAAGCTGTGAATTACGAGGCAGTTTTTGAATTGCACTTTCCTTCACACATTGTGCTACCCTATGATGAATTGCGACACTCTTACTCACTCGATACAGCCTTAATTTCTCTAGACTTAACACATGACTTATTTATATATGGTTTGGAATTATGACGCTTTAATTTGATGATATTAATTAGATTTCAGTTGTGAATTTAACTCAACTGATTTTAGATTTTAATTTAACAGAACTGATTTAACTAAATTCCGTTGGGAAGGGTATGTATCTTGCCTCACTTGTCTGAAGAATGACTGCTTATGACAGGTTTTATTGTAGAAAAAAAATCGGTGAATAAATATTTTGGGATGGAATTTGTACGAATAAACGTTTATTTCTGATATCTGATATAAGTTCAGAGCTTGTCCCCAGACCTACATCTGACGTCTGGTATAAGTTCAGAGCTGGTCCCAGACATACATCTGACGTCTGGTATAAGTTCAGAGCTGGTCCCAGACATACATCTGACGTCTGGTATAAGTTCAGAGCTGGTCCCAGTCCTACATCTGACGTCTGGTATAAGTTCAGAGCTGGTCCCAGACCTACATCTGACGTCTGGTATAAGTTCAGAGCTGGCCCCAGACTTACATCTGACGTCTGGTATAAGTTCAGAGCTGGTCCCAGACCCACAATACCAGCAATTGTCTGTCCCACGGGACATCGCCTGCAGGGTCCAGCGAAAGCCCCGCCGTTTCTCCCGTCACATTATGCATGCCTAAAAATTTTCTCGATTTTCTAAGAATTTTTGTGGAATTTAAACGAGTTTAATGTAGCGGCTGAACCCATGCGACTGTGAGAACGTGGTGGTGATGAAGCGGTGATGGTAGATGTGTGGGGAAATTGTGGTGACCTGAAGGATGATGTATGGTTGTGATAGTTAAAGGATAGTTGGGTGATGATGGGAGAACGTGTGATGATGGTACGGGAGTTGAGGTAGAGGTTAAACAATATTAAATATTTAATTCAGCAGCATTGTGGTAGAAATTAATTTCATAAGTCCCATGCATTGTACTGGCATATTAAAACAGTCGAAAGTACATTTCAAACTATTCAAACTTACATTTCAAACTCAGTCTTCAATTCTAATTAAATGCAACGTAAAATTTTATGTCCGGCATGCACATGTGGCTTACGCCTATTGTTCTATATAGTGAGAGAATTTACCTTAAGTTTACACAACGTCTGTGCAAAAACGGCAGAAAATGTCTACAAGAAGAAAGCATGAAGTATCGAGGGCGTATCCTGTATCCTTGAATCCTTGCAGGCGAGGTTTCGCTTCCTCCTCCTTCACTTATTCAGTTCGCAGGCGGGAAAATTTTCCTTTCAAGTTCGTCCATAATGAACGAAGAGCTTCGGTCTTGAGCCCGTCAAAGGGAACCCAAACATGCGTCGTGGGGAAAAGGAAGGAACCCGCACCCTCTTCACACACGTGTCGCGGGGGAGGAGGGAACCCGCACCCTCTTCACACACGTGTCGCGGGGGAGGAGGGAACCCGCACCCTCTTCACACACGCGTCGCCGGGGGAGGGGTGAACCCACACCCTCTTCACACACGCGTCGCGGGGGAGGGGGGATCCCACACCTTCTTCACACACGCGTTGCGGGGGAGGAGGGAACCCGCACCCTCTTCACACACGCGTCGCGGGGGAGGAGGGAACCCACACCCTCTTCACACAAGAGCCACGGGGGAAAGGGAGGAACTTACACCCTCTTCACACGTGCGTCGCGGGAGAGGAAGGAACCCACACCCTCTTCACACACGCGCCACGGAGGAGGGTGGAACCCACACCCTCTTCACACACACGTCGCGGAGGAGGGAGGAACCCACACCCTCTTCACACACGCGTCGCGGGGGAGGGGGGATCCCACACCCTCTTCACACACACGTCGCGGGGGAGGGACGGGGGAGGGGGGATCCCACACCCTCTTCACACACGGGCCGCGGGGGAGAGGGAGGAACCCACACCCTCTTCACACACACGTCGCGGAGGAGGAAGAACCCGCACCCTCTTCACACACGCGTCGCGGGGGAGGGGATGGAGCAGCAGGAAATGGGTAAGCTTCTTTCACGTTAATATTTGAGCAGCGCGCGGCGCTGAGGATGCGCTTTGCTTTTGTTCATATTGTTGTCGGTATTTATTTTGATGTTATTGTTGATGTTATTGTTAATGTTGTTATTGTTGGTGCTGTTATTGATGCCGGTTTTACTGTATTTTTAGCGTTCATTGTTTGACGGTGCTGTTCGTTTTGTTGACCCTTTTCATTATATTATTGAGGCTATAGTTACACTTGTTTCCGCTTAAGTTGTAGGTTCTGTTGTCGTTGTTGTTTTTTTCGCGTTGTAGTTTCGGCAATAGTGAACCCCCTTTCTCACTGCTCTTAAGAAATAAGTGTATTAATTAAATTGAAGCGGTCAATCGAAGAGGTCTTGGGCCCAATGTAACTCGAACGGGCCCTGATAAACAGGAAAAAGCTACCTGGTCATTTGAAAGGGCCGAAGACCCAGCCGAAGTCCAAGTGCCCATCTGAACATGAAAGGGCAACAGACCCCGCCGGTGTTCATGGGGCTAAGAGCCCATCTCAACATGAAAGGGCCATGGACCCAGCCGAAGTTCTTAGGTCCATCTGAATATGGAAGGGCCATGGACCCAGCCGAAGTTCAAGGGGATACGGTCCCAATTGAACATAAAAGTGTGATTTTTTTTGCCCATCTAAATATAAGAGGGCCTTGGACCCAGCAGAAGTTCACGGGGGAACAAGCCCAATTTGAAATGGAAGGGCCACGAACACAACCGAAGTTCAAGGTGCTCACGAGCCCATCAGAAGAAGAGGCAGCGATGCTCCAATCGACCGCCCAATGCAGATCAATCAAAGCCCAAGGCTCTAAATTTCTGCTGGACGCGTTTTTTTAGACTCGAGGATCACAAGCCCATATGAAGAAGAGGCAGCGATGCTCCAATCGACCGCCCAATGCCGATCAATCAAAGCCCAAGGCTCTAAATTTCTGCTGGACGCGTTTTTTTAGACTCGAGGATCACAAGCCCATTATTGGCGTGATTTATGGGCTTTAAGGCGGACAGCTCTCCATAAGTCATGTTCACGGCAGCCTACAGACAATAATGAATGCCGCCCCTCGTAAATACGAATGTTTTGAGCACCTGAACGCCTATACTAGCCCACTGAGACCTGACACATGAAGACGTTATACGCAGGGAAATGAGTATGACTTTGTCTAAATAGTGATGTATTTTTTCTACTCCTTGAGTCTTCTTAACCCGGCAAAAGTTGTATCAGGGATACGTGCAGGCAGTGCGTCATTATTTGTATCATTTGACCAATTCATTTTCTGAGTGTAGACATCGGTACATCGCGTAAGGCTTATAGATTTACTGCACGCTAGCATCGCGCTTGGCTCGATTAAGTAGTTTATCAACATCTAATTCGATATGCTAATTTATCCAATGATATGAAGAACAAAAATTGTGTTATGCTGCCACTCAAATTAGAAATATAAAGTATCTTGTATGAAGGAAATTTTTTAGTTTCTCAAGCTCATGTGAAAATTTTGACTTTTCACATCAAGTGTTCGAGGATAGAAATTTAATGAAAAATTACTGCCGATATACTGTGCATCCATCAATTGATATGTCGTTCGTCAAATCTTGAACGGGTATTATTTTTATTATAAATAAAAACGTTCAGCAATGCATATACGGAAATGAAACCTCAGAAAAATGGATGGGTAAAATTGTCCAAATAGTGACAGACTTTCTGGAGGATAAAAGATACGCCCTTAATTTCTGGGCGAAACTGGGTTAGAATAACCCTAATTGGGACAAAAAATGTTTCACTGTTCGGACAAGGTCTCACATAGTTCTCTGAGTGAGCATCCTTTTCACAAACTCACTCTCATATCGAGTTCATTATTCTTATAGCAAGAGTTCAATTTATTCAATCGTATCAATAAATTCAATTATATCAATAATTTCAATTATATCAATAATTGAAATTGAATTCAATTATTGAATTAAAATTATCAATATTTTATTTATTTAAAAAATAGTTATTTTATGGTGTATCTACTAACATTTATTGATTAGACTACTGCCGATGAAACACATACTACGCTTAATTATGCGAAGATTATATCAGATTTATGGTGATTAATGGCAGTGGGTATCTGAGGTACAATTGTGATTCATTCAACTGTTATTCAAACAAACTGCCATTCACATCTCTATGATTATATATAGCGTTGTAGTTTAAATCTTTCTATGCCTTCATTCGGCCAACATAATGAATCTTTCTATGGATTTATAAATTCTTGTGAGTGGGATTTGAAATTTTGTGATTGGAATCGGAAATTTTGTGAGTGGGATTGAAAACTGTGTGAGTGGGATTGAAAATACGGTCGTCGAGCAGAGCGGCCGTGACGGTCGTCGAGCAGAGCGGCCGTGGCGAGAGCCGTGCCAATATCATCATCCATGACAGGCTTTTACCTCATAAAAGTTCTGCCAAATCCACTTACGAGTTCGCAACTCCTGGCAAAAATCTCATAATCTTGCTCTAAAAATTTCGATTTTCATATTTTTTATGCCGTCGTATCATTGCATTTCTTACGTTTGTTACTATTTCGGTTCATTTCAAGTATATTATTCTAAACTCATACTATTCTATCATGATATTTATCAAATAAAATAAAGATATTTTCAAAAGTCAAATACAGCGCCACAACAAACTGAGGCACAAAAGTCTTGAATAAATTCATTTTAATACCGGATATATTAAAATTATAAGCAATTTTCTCATTTCAGTACATCTATGCTATTTCAACATGTGCTCACTTTAATACTTTTACACTATGTCTTGGGAATTGTTGAAAATTGAGTTTAAGTATGTCACTTTGACTTGTCTATTACTACACCATATGAGAGTACAGTGTTCATTCTTGTACTTTCACTGCACCATATATAAGGACGCATATTCAATATTCATATGCATTCAATACACCTTATATACGAGTCAATACTCAATACTCATGGTCATACGTACATTCATTACACCTCACACTCATTACTCATGGTCATACGTACATTCATTACACCTCACATGTGAGTATATACTCAACAGTCATACACATTCACCACACTTCACACATGAGTTTATGAGTATATAACACTTTACACATGATGACGAGTATATGCGTATATCATGAGTACACACGCACATGCGTACATCACCACACTTCACACATGAGTATTTGAGTATATAACACTTTACACATGAGTACGATTATATCATGAGTACATCACATGAGTACACACGCACCTGCGTACAGTACGTACACTGTACGTAGTGCTACAGCCTGCCTTGCACTCTATTGCCACAATCAATCATCGCGAGCGCTGGCGTGCGAGCTCCGTGGATTACCCAGGCTTTCGTCCGATATTAATGTTCGTTCGTAAATACGTTAACGAACTGCGGATATTTCCATAGACTTTGGGAAATATTCCCGACAAAATATCAGAAGATGGCAATAAAGAAAAAAGAGTATTTTGAACTTAGCAACAACGTTGGAGAAAATATGGATTAATTATATGTAAAAAATTGGGATTTTGGATATAATTTTAGTCTTTTACGTGCTAAGTTAATATGTGCACTATTAACAGGGCAAATCTAAATTGATATTGGTCATTGATAGTTAAATAAGATTGTATTTATTATATAATTTCTATATGTTTCTATCCAGATCAATCCATGAGAACGACTTGGACCAAATTTCAAAGAAATCAATGTAATTTTCAATACATGTTCAATTAGTGCACTAATTGCCATCCTGTGTAAAGTGAGAATTCTCTTCATTGAGTTTTATTTCTTAGATTGTGTTTATAAGCTGGTGAAATTAGAAATACTTTGAGCTTTTAAACAGACCGAGAAATTTCTGCATCGCACAGGTGTTCCACGAACACTTCGCGATTCAAATCACGAACTCTTGATTCAAACTCAAAATGTGCTACATGACATGAAAACTTTACATCATGATTTTCTTCAAAATTTTCTATGAAATAAAATAAATTTTGAAATGAAATCTAGCGTCAAATCTTCAACCGACAGGGGGGAGGGGAGGGGCTGACGAAAGGGGGAATAGGAGGAGGGGATAACGAAAGGGAAGGGAAGAGGGGGGACATCCGCTTCAAGATTCGCGATGTCAGCATCAAATTCTCGTGCAGACAGCGGCCGAAACGGAATTTTGAGAAACCCATTGCGCGGTAACGTGAAAAAATAAAATTGGACATAAATTTCCTGCAATCGGACCCGTCTCTTCCCTGACAGACCGCTCGGAATTCGAACCAGTTCCCCTTGCCAAGATCGACTTATTGAATTTGCATTCTCTGCTTAATCCATTGTATTCAATCGAGCTGGCAGCAGATTTCACCAAGGGTTTCAATCACCGTTCTCATTTGTGTGTTTTTTATTGGTAAAATTTAACACTTTTTGCACCATTCAGCTTTCGAGTGTAATTTTCGATATCATTAATTTTCATGTATAAACATTCGTTATCTTATCGTACAATCTCTGGATTTGTCATAGTACAATCTCTGGATTTGGCATAGTTTCATCTAACCTTATTTCTGAATGTGTTTCTATTTTTAGAGCAATTATTTCTGTGAAAGCAATTTCTGCTCACGTCATTTTCGAGCACAGAAGGCCGCCGCTCCCTATAGGTTGTTGGTCAATTTTTCAGCTGCAGATTGTGGCGCGTGAAAGCCTTCATCATTCATTGATCAGGACGCTTTCTGCGATACTGGACAAAATGAATGGAAGATTTACGAGCTTCGATCGCTACCTTGCGACACCATTTCTCATCTCAACGAATCTTTTGTGGCCACCTTTGGAAATTTCGATAGCGATCAAAGCCTCTAGAACGCCAGGCTTAACACTGAGATCTTCATGTGCCTTGACTATTGGCACCCGAATCAAGAATTGTATCAGCATTAATCCATTCATTGTTCTTGTGTACTGCTCGCCGGATGTTTGCTTTGGCTACATTACCATGAATGGTTGATTTGACCAAAGCGTCATTGTACAACAGGTTTGGATTATAACTTAATTACGCCGCCCATTACAATTTTTGATCCGGGTCTCTCATAGACTGGCCAATTAACTTTTAAAATCATTCAGCTTGAGTCCCAGGCTTTGGTATTTACAAATAATTGTTTGCATCATTAACTTGATGCCATTCCTCTTCAATCGTTTTATTCTTCATTGAAAGCTCAAAATAAAAGTGAATGATATCATTTACTTGAGGTTTTATTTTCTTCAAATTTTTGGTGAAAGCATTCTAGTTTAGACCAATCCGGAAACAATAGCGCATTTTTTTCCATAAATGAGAAAATGCGTTAAAAACAAGTAAATTCATTTATTTTTTTCTTCTTTTTCTTTATAGATAATATTTAGTTCATTTTTCATTTCCCGATACGTATTTTAGTTGAATTTTGAAACCCTCAAGACTAGCCACGTTAACTCATTCATTCACAATGTGCACAAGTTACGCCTGCTCCCAATCACTGTAATGCGTCTCCACGTTACGAATATTTTTTTCCTACATTCCCAAGCGATCACTAATGCTCGTATAATTCCTGCTACTTCACATCCAGCGCCAGGTTTGGTGTGGTGAACAACCGCGAATTTGAGTGCATCGCCGTAATAAAAGTCCGTTAAATTCACGTCGATTTGTTAGAGTAGTTCCCCCTCGCGGCCCTCGCATAATTCATCATTTAATCCCGGCAGTTTTTAGCTGCGTTAAACACCGCCATTATTCTGGAGGTGCTTTTTTTTACAGCTGTCGGTGCAGAGAAGCGTGCATATGCAGCGCTGCTCTCTCTGCACCACAGTGATAAGCGGTGCACTGCGAGTGTATTCAGGTGATAACACTTGCCTTCCCTCTCTCTCCCTCTCCCACTGTTGTTCCGTCTCTCTCCCTCTCCCACTATTGTTACCTCTCTCTTCCTCTCCCACTATTGTTACCTCTCTCTTCCTCTCCTATTATCGTTCTCTCTCTCCCTATTCCATTATTGTTTTCGCTCTTTACCTCTCTCATTATCGTTCCTTCTATCTCCCTCGCCCACTATCGTTACCTCTCTCTTCCTCTCCCATTACTGTTTCCTATCTCTTCCTCTCCCACTATCATTCCCCCCTCTCTCTCTATCTAAAATTATTATTCCTTCTCTCTCCCTTTTCCACTATCATTCCTCCTCCCTCCCCCTCCCATTATTATTCCTTTTCTCTCCCTCTCCGATTATCGTTCCCTCTCTCCCTCTCCCATCATCGTTCCCTGTCTCTCCCTCTCCCATCATCGTTCCCTCTCTCTCCGCATGTCAGAGCGCTATTGGAACAGTTATTATAAGATACTAACAAGTTTCCTTTCCGCAAGTCAGAGCGCTATTGGAACAGTTATTATAAGATACTAACAAGTTTCAGGGTAGCTATTTTCCTTAAGTGATGCCACGTTTATTTATTTCGTCCCCATACATCTCGTATCGCTTATTTTAAATTTAGATTTTAGTTGCATCTAAACATCAATTTTCTCACAATATCTAACATACCCATTAGCAAATTAATGATTATTGAAGTTAATAATCATCTGCTCATAAACAACACAACTGCTGTACCGCCAGCGCCACGCATCCCCTACAC
>NW_025945615.1:587304-632847 GCF_000764305.2 Hyalella azteca | reverse complement strand
CCATTTACCTCTCTATTTGCCGTCGCAAGAAACGCTTGGAGATCCAGCAATAATATTGCGCGTGTTCTGACGAGCTTTAATTGGTGAAGCTCGAGCTTGATGCAACCAGGATCAGGCCTCTGTTCCTTGAATAATATAACATGCAATGATATAACAGGAATAATATAACAGGAATAACATAACAGGAATAATATATCAGGAATAATATAACAGGAATAACATAACAGGCTGCAAGCAACAGAGGAATGCATAGGATGATAATAACTCGAGATGATGTTGCCTGGCGCGCAAATTCCTGAAAGCGAAGATTGTTTATTTTATAAGAACGCGGATATATAATTCAGCCGAAATAGTTGAGATAAAACGAGTTGGATAGATAAATTATGGAAATTTATTTGGAGAGAAAAATATTTAATGTACATATAAAAAATTTGTAATCGAAGTCTGTACAAAAAATAAAAATAAACTAGGTAATGTTGCAATAGATCCCCCTCTTCCAATGAACTATTTAAACTTTGCTCTGCACTGTCATAACTGCTCAGAATTTCTGAGGCATATTCAGAGGCCTCTCTACCCTCTAAATGAGGGCCACTTGAGCCTCCCAAGGGCCTGTGCCTCAGCAGCCTTCTCGTTCTCGGCCTCTCAAGTTTCATGTTTAGTTTTCAAATTACTTGTGTTTACAGCAATTTACTCATGTGATGTAAAATCATGTTTGCCATTTGGAGTAAAATTTGAGTTCCAATAAAAGAATAAAATATTAAATATTAATTTTGGGGGTATTAAATAATCCCCGAAATACATTTTAATTAAAATATTAACTTTATAATTGGCTTCATGAAATAAATATACCTATAACTATTACTTTGTGAAATATTGCAAATATTATCAATAATTCTGTAAATATTATCAATTCTTGTACTAACGCTGACCTCTCATGTTCATAGTGTTTACATGATCAGCTTTAGGTGATTACATTCTTTAAAATATTTAATAATCTGGTAAGTTTGGCGATGAAATTTCGGACAAATATATATTGCGCGATTTTCTTCGCCGTTAATTAATTATTTTGTGTTGTGTTGTGTTGTAATTATTTTGTTGTGTTGTTTGGTTGTCCTACAAATTTAAGGGTATTTAATTGATTTAATTTAAGGTAATTGTATTAAACTTGTGTAATTTAAATCATGTCCATGGTTACATGATTTCTGAAAGCATCGATCGTAAGTTTGCTGAGATTTTAACAAAATTTCAAAAGTTTTGCTCTTCCATTTGCCGCATTAATGAGCCGTAACATAATAAGTGTTAATATGGCAATAAAAAATTATGTTTCGGCTATCATCTGTGAATAAAGTGAATATGTGATTTTTTTTATTTTGATCGTGATTTATTGCAGTTTTTTAAAAAGAAATTCCGGAAACCCAAATTGGAGGATTCCACTCAAATTCCACCCTCCATTCAACATTTCTGAATAGCCGAAGGCGACGAAGTTATGGCATTTCCAAGTTCAATAATTATTTGTAAAAATGCCATTAGGATTGAAAAAAACTCCACTACCATGTATTTCATCTACAAACTTCAGTTCTCATATACCATTTCTAGTAATTCTCATCATTTCGATTTATAATGGCGGTGAAAGTTTAGTATTTCCTCCGTAAGTATTTGTTGAATAAAGATTTCTATAATTTATTATAACGGATCTTTTAAGACTCATAAAAAAATTTCTATCGAGTCAAATTCCAGGTTTTCATCGATCAGTTGTCAGACCATGCAGAATTTTATTCATGTGAATTAGAATTTTACCATGCAATTTACAGAAGATAGAATTTTACAGAAATTTTACCATGCGGAATTTTATTCATGTGAATAACACATTATTTTTCATTTATGTGAAACAATAGAAAATTTTTAGGCGGTCATAATAGAATTCCATCCTTTAGTGTATTACTACGATGACTTCCGTAAAGTAACCGTCTCCATGAATGACTTATAAATGAAACTAAAAATTCAAAATACGATTTATTAGAAAAAATTATTCAATCAATATCTCACATTATCAGTTAGACAAGACAATAAATTAAACTTGAATTATATTTTCAGTTCAACCCCGTTCAACAAAAATCACATTATTAACAGTGCCAATCTTTTAACACGCAAATATACACACAAATTTTCTAAAATAATTCATAAATCCACACAAATAATGCTTAATTTATTCTACTTAAGTTATTCAACGCACTCTTTTACACGGATGAATATATTTCAAGTAAATCAATATTTTGTAGTATTTGTTATATTCGTGAACAGAGCTACTCGATGCATAGTTAAGGAAGACATGGATACCACCTGGACTCCTGTTGTTCTGCCAGTTTTCGAATAAAGAAACACGTTCTTTTTCCGCCATATCCTCTTGTTCGGGAGTGAAGATCTGAGATAGATTAGTAATTTATCTCTGGCCGTCGGTAAACCGTCAGTGGCCAACGATCAGCCGGCCAAAGATTTTCGTTACGAAAGAAAGAGTCCGTGGCACCAAGATTGGTCTCGGGAAATCTATCGTAGCAGCCAAGCGAGGAAATATTTACCCTATCCTTGCTAGATAGGAAATAAGGAAATGAAATGGCCCGCCGTTGCAGGGTCTCCGCAATACGAGTTTCTTGCCAGGTTTGTTAATTGGCGCTCGAAGCAAATAGCTTTTACTTAACCTGACAGTACCGTAGAGTTGGACGAGAATATTGAGCTTTATTGGAATCATTCCGCAGTTTCGAATAAACCCTCATCCACACTGGAGATCGGGTTCATGTTTCTAACATTTTTTGCTTCGAGATTTGATGCGCCATGCTCGAAAAATGCTAATTTGAGTGATCATATTCACAAAAGTTGTTGATTTGAGCGGTCATGTTTGAAAACGTTCCCATGTGCTCGTAACGAACGTGCAGCTGGTGATAGACTTCAACCATTAATGGTGAATTTCTTTAATATTCATAATGATTCACCTAAGTATTCATATTAATTCAACTACATATACTAGACTGACTAATGGAACATCTCGTCCAAATCTGGCGTGTCCTAACCTTCTCATTTCATCACTTTATGGATCGTTCAATTTATGGATCGTTCAATCACCTTAGTTATTTTCTACGATCATAAGTAATTCTCTTCTTGAGAATCATACTTATATTAATGTTTTCTTTGTTTATTTAAATAATTGCGTTTAGTGTAACTTTGACGTTAATATGCTCCACTTATTCGGTTATATCATCCCATGTTTAAAAACGAACAATTTTGACGACATTTTCCAGCAGCACACTTGAGAAGGCCTCACAATTTCCTCCTCTAGTTGCCGATAAGTTATTTTCTGTGTCGACAACTTGCGCCCCCCAAAACCCATCAAGAATTCTTCCAAGAATCTGCTTCCCTTTGCTCGAGTTTCGCTGTACGAATCATGAACGATTTCTTCTGATTACCAGCAGCTGTGTTATCTATTACGCTGGCGTTTAGTACGTTCCCTCCAAATGACGATGAAACAGCGTTTATTATTGTTGTTTATTATTGTTTATATATTGAAATAACGTTAAATAAATGTTTTTTTCACTTTTGATCGTTGACGCCTGCATTACGTATAGGTTTTCAAATAATTACTTTTGACTTCTTCGTGTGAGACCCTAACTATTTTTTTGGTCTTTTAATCAATAATGGGCGAATGTTATTGATTATTATATTGATTAAAGTTATCGGCGAATGGGAATTAATCAAAACCAACTCTCAGCATCATTTAACGAATAATAGAGTATTCAAGTGAAATAAAAACAATGCAACCTTGCAATCAAGTTGAGATGCAGTTCAGTTAAGCAGGGCTGCGTTGCAGTTGGACAAGTATGGGGTGTGCGTTGGAGTTGAGTAAGGGCGATACATACGTTGGAGTTGAATTATTATTGCGTGATAGAGAAACATTACATCCTGTATTCACCCTCTGCTGTGTTAAGTACCGCAGTTCACAAGCACAAGATTGTCTTGCGGCCATAAAAATAATGAATTTCTGGCGCTCGTCTGTCGCCGCGGCATGAGGTCTCTGCGATGCTACAGATAAGTAACGGTACATTCGCTGCTACGGGGACTGGGTTTACTAGTTTTATACGTGTATTATCACAGTACGACCTGTAATAATGCAAGAAATCAATATCATATGGATTCTTAATATGATAATTTCATTTACGAGTTCTACGACGACTTTATTTTAATTTATCGTTTTCTCCCTTTAACTTTCTATTCTAAAACTCACACCTAGCTGAGACCTATCTATCTATGGTCTCTACGTCTAGAGTTCACATGAAAATTTTGTGTTCAGTGATGTTCACCGAGTAACCAACAATCGTTCTTCGATTGGAATTAATCATTAATTTCCAGAAAAATAAACTTTATTATCACTATTAACACGGTTGTGGGACTGGCACATCATGTCACTGAAGTGTCATCTAAATCTTCTTACCCACGCAGGAGCAAATTTAATAACTAGTAAGTCTTTCTGCGGCCAGACTTATTAGTTAATAAATTAGGTATAACTCCTACTTCCTCACGCTTCCCCCCCCCCCCCCGGATAGGATGCCGTCAGTCGGGGACGCGGGACGCCTGAAAATCGCATGACAATTTAGGGACATTTGCGCTGTCAATTGCTGCGTCCCGTGGGGACCTTCACCCCCCGCAGCCCAAAGCTCCTGAGGACGTCGCTGGGACCGGTCCCTTCACTCATCCTTTTACCGGCGTAGGCGCGTGAACCTAAGCCGCTGCAATTTGTATAATGCCGACCAAATTATAGTTATGAATTCAACTTTTATTCGTTTTCTTCATGTATTTGCTTTATTTGGTCAGTTGCACTCTATTATTTAAATTGCTATTTCAATGTTTAATAAGCGCCTGAACCTAGCTAAGCCTCTATAATATGTTTAATGCCGACCAAATTATAGTTTTGAATTCATTTTTATTCGTTTTTTCATTTATTTGCTTTATTTGGTCAGTTGCACTCTATTATTCAAATTGCTTTTTCAATGTTTAATAAGCGCCTGAACCTAAGCCTCTACAATATGTATAATGGCCACCAAATTATAGCTATTAATTCACTTTTTATTCGTTTTTTCATTCATTTACTTTATTTGGTCAGTTGCACTCTACTATTTAGATTTATATTTCAATGTTTTAATATCTTCATTAAATAAAATATTAAATATTAAGTCAATACCGCATTTTATATTGACTTAATGAACTTTATTCTCGTTGATTCTAAAATGAATTTGCTCATACGCACTACATTCATTATATATAAAAGCCAAATACTTTTCTCTGGGTCATTAACTAAAAAGGGATCACGTTCAAACCCAGCATTCTTATTTCCTTAACTCAATTTAAGTTATCAGATTTAATGTCTCGCTTTGTTAACTGCATTCGTGTTTCCTGTGTCATCTAATGGTATTCATATTTCTGTATTAATTATCACCCCTTTTTATTATTATTAACTCCACTTCGCCTCGCCAAATCTCAAACTGTTCTACCCTTGATACACAATAATATCCCTAAAGCAAATTGAGTATGCTTTTTTAATTTGGATTTCTCATTTTTAGCACCTAAATTTAGATAAAACGTAACTTAGTGCAGCAGAAACACCAGTGAAGATAATGATAGATCTGCAATAATATCCCTAAATTTCGCCGTACCTCCTCTCTTCATTGTCCCCACTCTAGCTCCACTCTTTCCCTCTTCAGTCCCTCTCTACAACCCCTCTCTATAGCCCCACTCTAGCCCCACTCTAGCCCCTCTCTATAGCCCCACTCTAGTCCCACTCTATAGCCTCACTCTATATAGCCCCACTCTAGCCCCACTTTTCCCCTCTTCAGCCCCTCTCTACAACCCCTCCCGCCAGCCCCGTACACCTGAGCCATGTCATGCATCTCGACTGTCAGCCAGAAAATTGCTCTCTGCCAAATTAATAAAAGCTTTTGAAATCCATTATTTATTACTTTACTGCGATCGAGCTTCTGCATACACGCTTGTACATGAAGCCGACAAGGCGTTTATTGCTGGCTACCGATGCTATATTTCCTCTTCTAACTGCTTTATTTCCTTTATGTTTGCTTTGTTCCACTCTATGGTATTTGAATTAATATATTTGTGGCATGAAAAACGAATTTGTTTAAGTTAAATGATATCCTGAAAAAACATTTCTTCATGCAACATTAATTCAATACTTTCCGACGTTGCTAATATATAGTTAGAATATTGTTCAGTGAAGCATTTAATGGCTTTACAGTGGATGGAAGTTACGTTCGCAGGCTCTGAACTTCTCGAAAGTGCCTCAAGCTACGTTGAATTTATTACCGAGTGTTTATCGGTGAACGTATATGATTATTGATTAGCCGCTATTCGTGCGTGTTATGGAGAACTTCAGATCTGTATACGAGTGTTATGCCTTCATATTCATAATTTTTTATATTTTAATTGCGATTTTCGGCAGCACAGACAGCCTGTATTCGGCAGTTGGACTTACAAACGGAATTGTTTACACGAAATATTTCTGCATATGCTGTGTTGGTGATTACTTATCTTATATAGGAATGCTGTAAATCGCAGTTTCTTGCATACAATTTTTACCAATATTCAGTTCACGTATTTCTTCTCAAAGTCATCAACCATATTGAACGGATGTATTTTCTCGAGAAGTTATGTTCAAGCATTTTGTTTCCTTTTAGCAGTGATGCTAACTTTAAACGACAATTGAGTAAAATAAATATGCAAACGATAATCTTATGTAAAGTTGAGCAATTTTATACAGGAGTTAATTGGTATTGTTCCCTAGGATAACAAGGCAATTAGGTAACGATGTCCGCTTCACCGCGAGTTATTGACTGAAATATTTTAATGAATACCTAGCAGTTTGTTTTTTTTTATAAAAATTTCCCGTGCATGGAGCAGAGATTTACTTTAAATAGTTTCGTTTGCCAATTACCGAGACCGAATAGCTCAGTTCGAGCAGCATCGCGTTATTTGCACTGCTCTTGATATGTTATTTTTACTCGCCAAGGAAAATTAGTTATTTTCCCGGAAAGTTTCGCGTGTAATCTGCGTTAATTGGAAGAGGCAAGTGCTGCTCAAAACAAGCTTGATAATTGATTAGTTCCGTACCGAACCTGTATCATTAGGACGTTTTCATTATATTTTTTATTGTAGAAGCGGTGGTAAAGTTGGTGTTTGTGCAATAATGAATAGCTTTTGATTTTTGCCTAATTTTTAGACTAGTAAGCATTTTTTTTATTTAACGGTATTATTCAACTGTGCATAGTGAATTCACCTCTCAAAATTTCGCTCTTTATTGTTTTACTTTGGAAAACAGCCGAAAAATTCATTTCATTTTCAAAACGAAAATTAATTTGAAAACAGCCGGAAAATTCAAAACAGCCGGCACCACGGAAAATTCATTTTGAGTCCACCTACAATATTTACTTCATTTTTGCTTGCTCGAGGTGCCTACACATTCAGAGCATCATATTGCTTCATGAAATCTTGATTTAAATACTAGGGGAATTGAGCCACCATTACTCACAATCCATTTTACCTATGCCATCATTTTTATTAAGAAAAAATCGACTGTTAAGATACTAGTGTTAATTCGCTGAATTTAATTGAAGGAAACTATTATTTCAACTGAACGTAAAAGCCTTATTGGGAGCTCTTTGCCATGCATTGGTACTCTTGCCGCAACAACTTTTTTAAATTGGAACTTAGATTATTATTATTATTATTATTATTATTATTATTATTATTATTATTATTATTATTATTATTATTATTATCTCTCCCTCTCCCACTGTTGTTCCGTCTCTCTCCCTCTCCCACTATTGTTCCCTCTCTCTCCCTCTCCCACTATTGTTCCCTCTCTCTCCCTCTCCCACTATTGTTCCCTCTCTCTTCCTCTCCCACTATTGTTCCCTCTCTCTCCCTCTCCCACTATCGTTCCCTGTCTCTCCCTCTCCCATCATCGTTCCCTCTCTTTCCGCAAGTCAGAGCGCTATTGGAACAGTTATTATACAAGATACTAACAAGTTTCAGGGTAGCTATTTTCCTTAAGTGATGCCACATTTATTTATTTCGTCCCCATACATCTCGTATCGTTTATTTTAAATTTAGATTTTAGTTGCATCTAAACATCAATTTTCTCACAATATCTAACATACCCATTAGCAAATTAATGATTATTGAAGTTAATAATCATCTGCTCATAAACAACACAACTGCTGTACCGCCAGCGCCACGCATCCCCTACACTCTGCTAAAGTTTGATCGACGCTTCAACCAATTAATTCATGAATAAACATGAGCAACATTGAATGAATGAAGAGGAGTTGCAGGTCAACCTGTTCTTCGGTATTGATTGAAACTCNTGCGCGTATTCTGACGAGCTTTAATTGGTGAAGCTCGAGCTTGATGAAACCAGGATCAGGCCTCTGTTCCTTGAATAATATAACAGGCAATGATATAACAGGAAAATATATCAGGAATAATATAACATGAATAATATAACAGGCTGCAAACAACAGAGAAATGCATAGGATGATATCAGCCCGAGACGATGTTACCGTGCAAGCTAATTCCTGTAAGCGAAGATTGTTCATTTTATGGGAACGCGTAAATACATTCAGCTGAAATAATTGAGGCAAAACGAGTTGGATAGATAAATTGTGGAAATTTAATTTAATTTAATTCAAAATTATAAGTAAATAAATTAAAAATTATGAGTAAGTAAATTAAAAACTTATAAGCGAAGTCTGTATAAAGAAAAAATAAACTGGCAATGTTGCAATAGATCCCCTGCTTCCAATGAACTATTCAAACTTTGCTCCGCACTGTCATAACTGCTCAGAATTTCTGAGGCATATTCAGAGGCCTCTCTACCCTCTAAATGAGGGCCACTTGAGCCTCCCAAGGGCCTGTGCCTTGTCATTGCCAAAATACCGATTGATATGCTGCATAGAGTGGAAACCATTATGAAAAAAGCGACTTCATTAGTTTATGCGCAATGGAGGCCGTCATTTATGAGATTTAATTTTCAAAACTGTATGAAAAAAAATTTGTGATACTGTTTTCTCGAATAAAAAAAATTTAAAACAATAACTGAAGTACTTTTGTTTTTATTGACCTTTCAAATAAGTAAGTTTCTGTGGCGCACCCTTATCAAATAATTATTATTAATTATTATTATTAATAAAATATTATTCTGTATATCAATTGTGCTAACGCTGACCTCTCTTGTCAATAGGCTTTACATCATCAGCTTTAGGTGATTACCTTCTCTAAAATATTCAATAATCTCGCAAGTTTGTCTATGAAATTTTGGGCAAATATACCTATATTGCGCGATTTTATTCGCCGCTAATTAGTTATTTGTTAATTATTTTGTTTTGTTATAATTGCGCTCTATGCGATTTTCCTTGAAATTTGAGGGTATTTAATTAATTTAATTTAATTTTATTTCATTTTAACCCTTGTAATTTAAATCACATGCACGGGCACATGATTTTCAGAGGATATCGATCGTAAGTTTGCTGAGATTTTAACAAAATTTCAGAAGTTTTGCTCTCCCTTCTGCGGCTTCAATGAGCAGCAACAAAATAAGTGTTAATTTCGCAATACAAAATTATGTTTCGGCTATCTGCTGTGAATAAAGTGAATATGTGAATTTTTTCCAAGTTTCATCAGGATTTGTCACAGTTTTTTCGAAAATTAAATTCCGGAAAGCCAATTGGAGAATTCGACTCAAATTCCACCTTCCAATCAACATTTCTGAGTAGCCGAAGCCGGCGAAGTCATGGCATATCCAAGTTCAATAATTCTTTATAAAAATGCCATTATGATTGACTCCACTAACTATTTCAACTAAACTCCACTAACATGTATTTCATTTCCAAAATTCACAGTTCTAATACCATTTCTGGTATTTCTCATCATTTCGATTTAGAACGACGGTGAAAGTTTAGTATTTCCTCCATAAGTTGAATGAGGATTTCCATACTTTATTATCACGGATCTGTTAAGACTCATAAAAAATTTCCTATCGAGTCAAATTCCAGGTTTTCATCGATCGGTTGTCAGAAAACTCTAAACTAAATTTTACCATGCAGAATTTTATTCATGTAAACCGCAATTTATTTTTCATTCGTGTGAACCAATAGAAAATGTTTAGGCGGTCATAATAGAATTCCATCCTTTACTGTATTACTACGATGACTTCAGTAAAGTAACCGTCTCCATGAATGACTTATGAATGAAACTAAAAATTCAAAATACGATTTATTAGAAAAAATTATTCAATCAATATCTCACATTATCAGTTAGACAAGACAATAAATTAAACTTGAATTATATTTTCAGTTCAACCCCGTTCAACAAAAATCACATTATTAACAGTGCCAATCTTTTAACACACAAATATACACACAAATTTTCTAAAATAATTCATAAATCCACACAAATAATGCTTAATTTATTCTACTTAAGTTATTCAACGCACTCTTTTACACGGATGAATATATTTCAAGTAAATCAATATTTTGTAGTATTTGTTATATTCGTGAACAGAACTATTCGATGCATAGTTAAGGAAGACATGGATACCACCTGGACTCCTGTTGTTCTGCCAGTTTTCGAATAAAGAAACACGTTCTTTTTCCGCCATATCCTCTTGTTCGGGAGTGAAGATCTGAGATAGATTAGTTATTTATCTATGGCCGCCGGTCAACCGTCAGTGGCCAACGATCAGCCGGCCAAAGATTTTCGTTACGAAAGAAAGAGTCCGTGGCACCAAGATTGGTCTCGGGAAATCTATCGTAGCAGCCAAGCGAGGAAATATTTACCCTATCCTTGCTAGATAGGAAATAAGGAAATGAAATGGCCCGCCGTTGCAGGGTCTCCGCAATACGAGTTTCTTGCCAGGTTTGTTAATTGGCGTACGAAGCAAATAGCTTTTACTTAACCTGACAGTACCGTAGAGTTGGACGAGAATATTGAGCTTTATTGGAATCATTCCGCAGTTTCGAATAAACCCTCATCCACACTGGAGATCGGGTTCATGTTTCTAACATTTTTTGCTTCGAGATTTGATGCGCCATGCTCGAAAAATGCTAATTTGAGTGATCATATTCACAAAAGTTGTTGATTTGAGCGGTCATGTTTGAAAACGTTCCCATGTGCTCGTAACGAACGTGCAGCTGGTGATAGACTTCAACCATTAATGGTGAATTTCTTTAATATTCATAATGATTCACCTAAGTATTCATATTAATTCAACTACATATACTAGACTGACTAATGGAACATCTCGTCCAAATCTGGCGTGTCCTAACCTTCTCATTTCATCACTTTATGGATCGTTCAATTTATGGATCGTTCAATCACCTTAGTTATTTTCTACGATCATAAGTAATTCTCTTCTTGAGAATCATACTTATATTAATGTTTTCTTTGTTTATTTAAATAATTGCGTTTAGTGTAACTTTGACGGTAATATGCTCGACTTATTCGGTTATATCATCCCATGTTTAAAAACGAACAATTTTGACGACATTTTCCAGCTGCACACTTGAGAAGGCCTCACAATTTCCTCCTCTAGTTGCCGATAAGTTATTTTCTGTGTCGCCAACTTGCGCCCCCCAAAACCCATCAAGGATTCTTCCAAGAATCTGTTTCCCTTTGCTCGAGTTTCGCTGTGCGAATCATGAACGATTTCTTTATATTACCAGCAGCTGTGTTATCTATTACGTTTACGAGTACGATCCCTCCAAATGGCGATGAAACAGCGTTTAATGCGTGTTTATTTCATTGAAATAACGTTTAATAAACGTTTTCTTTAGTTCTGCTTCAATTACTGCTACTCTAATTACAATTACTGCTGACTTCTTCGTTTGTGTAGCAATGGGACCCTAACTATTTTAAATATTTTTTTTCTGGTAATCAATAAACCCACGGAAAATTTCTCGACAAATGGGAATTCATAAAAACTGGCCTTCAGTATTACTTGACAAATGATAGAATATTTTAAGGGAAATAAAAACAAAGCATCATTGCAATCAAGTTGAGATGCAGTTCAGTTAAGCAGGTGAAAATTAGTTATTTTCCAGGAAAGTTTCGCGTGTAATCTGCGTTAATTGGAAGAGGCAAGTGCTGCTCAAAACAAGCTTGATAATTGATTAGTTTCCGTACCAAACATGTATCGTTAGGACGTTTTCATTATATTTTTTATTGTAGAAGCGGTGGTAAAGTTGGTGTTTGTGCAATGATGAATACCTATTGATTTTTTCCTTAATTTTTAAACTAGTGAACATTTTTTAAAGTAACTTTAGTGTTTATTATTCAACTGTGCTTACGTAGTGCATTCACCTTTTCTAATTTCACTGTTCATTGTTTTACTGTGGAAAACAGCCGGCTGCTCTGGCTTTATTTATCATGTTGTCACCACGGATAATTTATTTTGAGATCATCTACAATATTTATTAATTTATGCTCGCATGAGGGACCTACACCTTCAGAACAGCATTGCTCGGTGAAAATTTGTTTTAAACACTAAGGAAATTGAGCCGCCATTATTCGTAGTCCTTATTACTTATGCCATCATTTTTATTGAGAAAAAACAATTGACTTTTAAGATACTACTGGTGGTCACATTTTTCGCTAAAATAAATTGAAGGAAACTAATGTTTGAACTGAACGTAAAAGCCTTATACGGCGCTCTTTGCCATGTTTTGGCACTGTAGCCGCAATCATTTTTTTTAGATTGAAACATAGCGTTTTATTATTATTATTATTGTTAATATTATTATTATTATTATTATAATTATTATTATTATTAAATTGGAAGAGGCAAGTGCTGCTCAAAACAAGCTTGATAATTGATTAGTTCCGTACCGAACCTGTATCATTAGGACGTTTTCATTATATTTTTTATCATGGAAGCGGCAGTAAAGTTGGTGTTTGTGCAATAATGAATAGCTTTTGATTTTTGCCTAATTTTTAGACTAGTAAGCATTTTTTTTATTTAACGGTATTATTCAACTGTGCATAGTGAATTCACCTCTCAAAATTTCGCTCTTTATTGTTTTACTTTGGAAAACAGCCGAAAAATTCATTTCATTTTCAAAACGAAAATTAATTTGAAAACAGCCGGAAAATTCAAAACAGCCGGCACCACGGAAAATTCATTTTGAGTCCACCTACAATATTTACTTCATTTTTGCTTGCTCGAGGTGCCTACACATTCAGAGCATCATATTGCTTCATGAAATCTTGATTTAAATACTAGGGGAATTGAGCCACCATTACTCACAATCCATTTTACCTATGCCATCATTTTTATTAAGAAAAAATCGACTGTTAAGATACTAGTGTTAATTCGCTGAATTTAATTGAAGGAAACTATTATTTCAACTGAACGTAAAAGCCTTATTGGGAGCTCTTTGCCATGCATTGGTACTCTTGCCGCAACAACTTTTTTAAATTGGAACTTAGATTATTATTATTATTATTATTATTATTATTATTATTATTATTATTATTATTATTATTATTATTATTATTATTGTTATTATTAATATATTAGCTTTTTCAGATTATTGCAACATTTATACCACCGAGTAGTCCAGTGTACGAGCCCATGCGTTGCATGGAGCTGAGAACGAGGCTCATTTCTCTCGTCTCTGCCGGGGCGCGCGGTGAAGCCAATTATAAAGGAGCTTTAAAAAGACTACGACTTAATTACAAGCGATTATTGCTCGCACACCGCCGGCCATATAATTACTGTACCACCAGGGCCCCTCCTCGGGGCGACGCTCCCCATATGTCACTTCTGTAGTAAAATAATCATTTTCCTGTTAATGGTTGATAAATTAATAAAAATATTGAAAGGTAAACTTATTCTTGTTAAAAACCTTACAAAATAAAATTTTTATTAATAAAAAATGAAGTTAAAAGAATAGATATTAAATTAAAATTAAAATCAATAAATTGTTGAACAAAAAGCAAATGAAAAAGGTTTTAAAAATTAAAATTATCATTGTCCATATAATATGAAGCTGTTTATAAAATGATACTTCAGCCTTAAAATGTTACTTCTGTCAATAATAGCTGTTTAAAAATAACAATATAATGGTGAACTATTTCGCAGATCATTTATAATATTTTTAATATATGCTCGGAAGAATAGATAGATGATCATGTTAGTTTGTATGAGAATTTCTATTATTTTTATTGTTGCTTATGTTTATTGCTTATAATAATAATAATGATATTTTTCATTATTGCTTAGATTTTTTCATGCACATGTTTTTGCTTATAATAATAACAATATTTTTCATTATTGCTTAGATTTTTCAATTTAGATTTCACGAAAAATTACAATATCTATTCGTCTATCTATTATTGATTCGCATTTTTTTATTAAAACATAGTTTTTTTCATGTGTCTTTTGAAACATTCATTCATTTATAGATAGGTTCATTTTAGCATTTCCATGCTGACTTTATGAATGTTTCAAATAGCGTTTTTATATCTAGTTCATAAACATTAAATTACATGCATTTATCTGGCTGATGTATTCAATTGAAATATTAACTTATTTTTCATCGTTATATTCGATGAAAAGCTATCCATCGTTCACCTCTTTTACCTTGCTTGCATTTTCACATTAAAAATCCATTTGCCTGGCGTAAAAATGTCTATGCATGAATAAATCTTGCATTTCACATTCCCAAACCATACAATTGTCAAATAAAATACACTGGAGCTATGTTTGCCAGCTCTCTTTAATCCTTTCAGATTTGAACACAAAAGACTAGGTAGTTATTTGTGAACGCCTCTCTCAATTAGAAGCAAATATCGGCTCTGTTCTTCAGTCTCTGAGAACTCCTATACCCAGAGAAATGTATTACGTTGTCCAAAGACTGACCCACCTTTTGCGTTTTTGTGGGTCATCCTGTTAATGTTTGGCCTGTCAAAAGGGCGTATCACTGCTACGTCTGCTTTCTGCTCGTGCTGTGGGTAAAAAAACGTGTCGCTATTTGTACAATATAACCCAGTTGGTTTTCTGAGTGTATAGTCTGGCCCTTTAGAACTCCTGTGAATCCTGTTACTGTTTGAGGCTTCTATGTCTTCTCTTGAATATGATAAGCTGCTTAGTAAGAGGATTCCTAGGCATTGCATTCGCGGTATGAATGCTTGATGAAAGTGTTTTTAGACTACTCGTGAGAGCTTTATAGATCTGATAAGTAATTTCTTGTATAAAGTCTCAAAGTATACATTATGCCACTAAAATTAAAAATTGTAGTTTTTTTATTTCTATTAATCATTTAGTTGAAGCTGGCTGGCCTGACAGCGGTTGACCTTTGAAAAATTAGTATCCAGGTGAGACAGAACAAAGTTGAATTGGGCTAATTTTAAGTTGATATCATCAAGATAATTTTAAACTTGATAATTTCATAAAAAATCTGCTGCTAAACCAGAAAATATTCTTAAAATCAGGAAATATTCAATGTAAGGTCTTCATTACTTAATTTATTACGGTTTGTTTCTGATTTTTTAAGCTTGGCTCACACGTTTTATCAATTGAAACTTTATAACTATGCTACTTCACAAACCTCATATATTACATTATGCTGCAAAATTAATTCATATGTGATAAGTATGAAATGTAGAAACTTCTTCTAAAAAATTCATGTTTGTCGAAATGAACAACATGAAATTACATGATAATATTCAAATTAATGTCAGTTAGAGTATAAGTGTTGAGACTTTATGATATATAAATATAAAAAACTATTTATATTTTGAAGGTGTAATTTTAACACTTGAAATTATTGTCAATTAAATTTTAAGGTTCGATTGAAAGTACTTACTGCAGATTTAATTTGCAGTCTGATCCTTTTTGAATTTTTCACATAACAAACTAAATTCACTAACAAATTGACTTTAAATTATTCACGCCGTTCATTGTTCAACTGACTTCTTCAACTGACTAACCGTCCAGAATTATTGTATTCTGGGTGAAAGGATTTTTAAAGTATGTTAACGTACACACAATTGTTGTTGAATCTGTCAAATTGTGCGAAAATCAGCCATGAGTGTATGGAGGTTCAACCAGCCCCTTAAGTGTATGAGGGTTCAATCAGCCACAAATGTAAGGGCTGCTCTCAACCAACCATTCAGACCCTCTCCAAGTCCCAGCTCTCCTCCATTATTTGCTCTACCTGATTAAAGTCGCTCCTTTTATAAATACCGAAACTCTAGCAAACTCCTCTCTTCAATTCAAGCCTGACTGTATCATGTCAATACTTAAATTACGTTCGTTTTAGCATTCAATTCTTCGTTGGATGTCGGAAAAATTCTGGCATTGTCCAAATACAATTCTTTTTCAGCAGTTCAATTCGCGAATGAAAATACGATTGCCATGTCTACAAAATATGATATATAGATATTTTTGTTCGCTCATCTTGAATTATATGTAATAATTCTCCCTTATTTATATTATCGGCCTCACTTATAATTGTAAATTTTTTATACACGAAAAATAATTGTTATCACATTACAATGCATTTTCTTATAATCTCAGATGTAAGTTATTACTTGCTTTAAAACAAAAGAATTATTCAAAATTACTGTGTACTTTACAATCAAAGTCTATTATGTTACCCCTGAAAATGATGTCGAACTGCTGATGTTCGATCGCCTCATAGTGAAGCTAGTATGTTGATAATAGACTTGAGTTTGTCTGAAAAAAGTCTACGGTAATTGCATCGAATATTTAAGTTACTCTTAATGGTAACTTCCTGCAATTAGCCTTCAGTAGGTTTCAAATTAAAATTCCAAAGTAATATCTAATCTTGTTCAGCAGGGAGCTCATTTTTTTTTATCGCACAACCAAACTATGCTGAATATAATGTAAAGTAAAAATTTAGCGTATAAAAAGTATATATCGAGATCTTCGTGCCAACACAGAGATTTTTACGAGATGTTTCAGCAAAGACTTTCGCTATTTTTCTGACCCAAATCCTATTGAACTTATTTATTGTTGTTCTTCCTATGGAAATTCAGTCAGCATATTTTTCTAGCTCAAACTTCTGGACATGCTAGTGAAAGTATGAAATTTTTCGGTTTCAAATGTAAACCATATATAAAATCATTGGACAAGTTAAAAAATTACGTGATGAAGGCACTCTATTGATTTTTTTAATATTCATCGTTGATATGTAGAGAATGTAAATGTACTGGTGTACCTGATAAATGTAATATTGTTCTAAGTCAACTCCGATTCACGAGTATTTGATCGCTTAAAAAAGGTCCTCAATACAAGGAAAGTAAAACTGGAATATTGTGTATCTTCAATATAATACTCTATATGAATTTTTAAATTACAGTTTAATGATTTACAAAGTGTCCATGTTTTTATTTAGCCGTTTTCCAGGCATTGCGGTCGGTCTCACCGGGACGCGAAGCTACCCTAGGTATTTTTATTTGTCGGAAACGTTGGTCAAATTACTGAATACATTCCAGGGCCTCTCTCCTGCCGAGAATTCTATTTCTTTCCTGCAATTGAGGAGCACATTTCTCTTGAGCCGAGAATTGGGCGAAATCTGTAGCATCTGCATGAATGGTCGGCCATTGGAGTCCATCTATCAGCGTCCAGCAATGTCCCCTCCTACCCTCACACTTCCTTTGTCCCCTCCGTTCTTATTTCTTCTTTGTCCTCTCCGTTTTTATTTGTCCTTTGTCCCCTCCGTTCTTATTTCTCCTTTGTCCATCCTCTCCGTTCTTATTTCTCCTTTGTCCTCTCTGCTCTTATTTCCCCTTTGTCCACTCCGTTCTTATTTCCCCTTTGTCCACTCCGTTCTTATTTCTCCTTTGTCCTCTTCGTTCTTATTTCTCCTTTGTCCCCTCCGTTCTTATTTCTCCTTTGTCCACTCCGTTCTTATTTCTCCTTTGTCCTCTCCGTTCTTATTCTTCCTTTGTCCTCTCCGTTTTCATTTCTCCTCATTTCCGTATTTATATGATATGAGCTCATTTTTACGTTTTACGTTTCTTCTCTATTACTGCGTTGTCACTTATTCATCACTTCGTCTAAATTTACATTGCTTCATTTAACATATGATTAGTGTTCCTCCCTTCTAATCATTACCCGTTTATTTAAAATGTCTTTACCGTGATATATTTTTAATCTCCTTATTCGTTCACAACTTTTTCGTTGTCCTTCTTTTTCTTTACCAATTTTTCATCGGTTTTCCCTCTCTTAATCTCCCTCAATATTCATCAAAATTGAATGCATATTCTGTTTCATTTATTTCGAATTTTCCGTTCGTCATTGAAGTGAACCATAACCAAATTTATCTTCATTTTATCTTCATCAAATAATAAATGCATATTCTGTTTCATTTATTTCGAATTTTCCGTTCATCGTTGAAGTGAACCATAACCAAATTTATCTTCATTTTATCTTCATCAAATAATGTTTGTGAATTTCTTTACTTTATTTCCTTCCATAAAGAACTCCTTACATTTTTTTTCCTTTTGAATTATTCTCGCTCATTCGCCATAAATGCAGCCATCAATCTTGGCTGTCTACTCGGCACCTGAACCTTACAACGTTCATGCACCTGCTCCTTTCTGAACTGATCCCCTGTAGTGGAGTGATTTTCCTACATTAGTTTGTTGAATAATTATACGTATAATGTTTATTATTTTGGTTATTTTATCATTTATTGTATATACATATATTGGACCACGATTTTGAACACTTTAGATGTGTATATTAGCGTCAACAGAATTATTGAGGGTGAGATAACTGGTGTTCATTGAGGTTGGTGTTAATAATTAACTGCAGAAACTTCACCAAAGTTAATCCACCAATATGCCGCAATGATACTTTTTCTATGGCAGTATATGTTAATAAAATAAAATAAATTAATTAAGCTAAGGCTAAGCTAAATTCTAAAATTTATTATTTGCACAGATTTTAGATTTACCTTCATGCGCGACTTTGTCCGGAACTTGGAATATTTATTTTATCAGTAAGAAATTGAACACCTGAACCACAGTAAATTATTGATTCCATTGCGTTTTTTGTCATGATTCCATATTGCCTAGCAACGCAGTTACTGCCAAAAATTAACCTTATGGAAAATTTTCATATTATTTTCTGTGTTTTTAATGTGTTCAGGAAAAATAATTATAATACAAAATAGAAACTTTAAATTATAATTGAAGCCGCTGTCAAAGATGACCAGTGAGGCAGCACCACGCTTCATTTCTCTGAAAAATCACCGCTCGTTGGGCCAGAAAAGTTTCAGTTTTGTTATCTCGGATACGGGAAATCACTGCCCGCAAAACTGCCGCGTCAGCAGAAAATGAGCGCCGAGTTTGTGGCTGTGCTGAGGAGCTTCTGCAGTTTGACGCGCCTTGATTTTACGTTAAATTTAGAGAATAAAACTTTTTCGTCCATCTGACCAACGAAAGTTTTGAAGTGGACCAACTGATCGATGAGAGACTGCATTAATGTTTTGGTCAGAATCTGACCAAAGCTTGTTCATAAATTTTATTGACTGTGAGATGAAGGGTTCACTGCAATGAATGTTAATCAATTGATTATTGTTCTTTATGCTAAGAAAATAAAGATATTCAACTCGAAGTAATGAGACGTAAAGACTTGCTGGACATTAACATAATTTGAACACATTCACTTTTATTTATTAAATAGACGTTGGATCAGGCACAACTTTATTCGCAACACATTTTTCAGCATTTTACAAATTATCCTTTATCACTAGTAATTTCTATGACTTCTCCAACAAATTTATTTTAATCTCTTTTAATTCGAACAGTCACATTTAGATTACTTGAATCATCAGTCCCATTTAGATTACTTAATTCATTTACAGACAAAGAAACATTTAGAAATATTCTGTGTTAGCTGCCTTTCAAGAAGCAGTTCAGTCTGCTTGAGACAAAGCTTGACCATTTGTCTCGTAACTCTGTGGCAATGGCCGGTGAAGTGAGCTGAAGTTTCTCCATTTATCTGCGTCCGAATATACCATCGAGCTCGGGACGCTGAAGTCCGTCTTTGGGACGCACAATCTCGGCACGCGGTGATTGATCAGATTCACGCGGGTCCTGAGACCGTTTGTCTTGTCCTTTTGTATAATTCTCGTAGGTTTCCACTGTATAATTCTTTCATTACCTACATGCTAGATATTCTCGCTACATACTAGATATTCTCACTGTATTTGTTAAATTGTCCTTTTGAAAATTGCATTTAAGCTTTCTGCTGCAGAAAGCTTCAATTTTTTTATTTCAGTCTTTTCCGCTCCTCAGTTTTTTTAACATTTGATAGTCAAATTTATTCAAAATTTTATTGATATTTATGGCTAAGATATTTTTGGTATTTATTCCCATTTAACTATGGCATTTAACTTCATTGCATTGTCGATTGCTTCTTTTTGTACATTATTCAACTGCCTGAAAGAATGTTACCTCAGGAGCTACTGGAAACTTCTGAAATTATAAATCTCATTGCCGTTAATTTTGAATGCGATACTTAATTGTATTCTGAGGTAATATATTTTGTTGCTAAGAAGGATTTTCGCACAATGGCCAACCGATAAATGCCCCAAATCCGATACTCTGTCCCGCTCTCACGACGAATGGCCACCACTTCCCCAAACGAGTTTTATTGGCAGGAGGCATACGCTGATACTGACGCAATCGCTCGCTCTGCCCTCAAGAAACGAATCGAATTTATCCATAAATCCCAGTTGATGTGGCAATTTTCAGGGTAAATCTGTCAGGTGATGAATCAAATGCTAACGATTGCATTTTATTTTAATTAGCCACATAAACAACTGCTTAGAAATGTTTGGGTAAATACGAACTTAAAATTTTTTTCTGTTCTGCGTTAGGACGTAAAGGAAAATAACTAATAAAATAATAACTAATAAAATAACTAACTTAATGCAATAAAACAGAGATCTCTAAATAATAGCGTCTAATTTTAATCGCTTTCTCCTTTGAAATTGAGCCTTTATTACTCTGAGAGTTAGTGTCATTGCAAAGTTTTATTTTTCATTGTGCGTCTGAAAATTAACGCTGTAGACCGAACTTAACCGAACTTAAATATATTTTTTTGTAATCGTTTTTACAGCTACTTGTCTGGAAAATAAAAAAAAATACAAAATAAATTTTTTCAAAATTATTTGTGCTCATTGCGTCTTATTAAAGGATTCTGTAACAAATACAAAGAAAAAAGGCGTCGGTACCAATATTGATTACAGCTTTTAAAATTGTAATGACAGGACAAAGAAGGTTAACGAAGTACCTAACATATCGTGAAATAATTTGGATTTTAAATATCATACTCAGAGCAGAAAATTTTAAGCTTATTCGATTTCTTTGACTGCATGAAAGTCTCCTCACCAATCTCGTTTCTTCTTGTTCAGAGTAAGGTTTACATTCTGGGCCGAGTTTGCTGTGTAGGTTAACCATTATTAACATTGAAGAATTTGAAATGTGGATCGTGTCGGTGACTCGCACAATGACTGTTTCTGCAGTAGAATTGTTCATGAAGGAGAGATATTATTTATATTTAAATTACTTTTTTTAAATTACTATATTTAAATTCTAATAACTTTGGCTCCGTATGAAATAAAGGCATCCATGTGTCAACTGTGGTTCATGGCAGATGCTAGGAAGATGAGATTTTATTTTCGAAATTCATTTAAATCGGTTTTAGTTTCGTATATGATGAATGAACATCTCCAGACATGCTCAACACGAAGATATTGAATATTAAGGCGAATTGGTTCGAATTTCCCTAACAAAGGATCAAACGGTAACATGTCATTTTATGAAATACTTATTTTATTGAAAAAAATACTTGTCACAACGTTAACTGTAGCCCGTAGATCGAGTTTGGTTCAAATATGCTGTCCTTAAATATTTGCCTAGAATTTCTCTATTAATTTTAAGCATATTGGTAGGAATCGGCATGTTAATTCGCATGTTACAACTCAAAATATTGAAGAAGTTGATTAATTCTTTATTTTCTCAATCCTTTAAGGATTGTCTTTCGCAATTTTTTGTCAGTTATTAAACTTCGAAGCATTATGGAGAAATAATTTTCGGATATACTTTTGTGTGTGGAACACTCTAAATACGATAAAACTGAAATAATTAACTATTCAAATGCCTGGATCACTCAATTAACTAACTCTAAATTACAGCTTATGGAACTGAAAGGTTATTGTTGTGCTTTTCACATCACAGAAAACATGCTAAACGTTTTTTGACAAAATTTTTAATGACAAACTTTTTTCGTGTTATTTGGCAAACCGGATTTAGCATTCTTTTCCGGGAGAAGCGTTGTGACTTTCTTGTCCAAGTTTTAACTGACTTTTACCGCTTGTTGTCACTCAGGCGTTGACTTGGACTCTTGAAACCCTTGAACAGAGCAATTTTGAATTTTACCCTTTAAAAAAACATTATGCAGTATTTTCCTTCTCTTGAATTTAATCTTACAATTGTTGAAAATGTTTCATACAATGTTTATTAAATTTATCATTATACTGATGAACTCAAGCTTATAATCAATTGCATCGTTATTGGGTAGAATTAAAAATGTTCAGGAACACTGAAAAAAATTTGAACTCCTATCTACAACTTTCTTAGATAATATTCAGTATATTGCTCTTGAATTTTTGGTTGTTCCAGTTTTTACATTCTTTATTCAACGTATTTATTTGCTGAATTCATATATTCAATTCATTCTTCTGTCATTTTTCAGTTCGCTAATGCAGCACCTGTACACTGTACAGTTCACTAAATTCGACTAGAGTTCGAATAAGTTGGCTAACAGGCTAAAATTTCAAGTTTTCCGTAGGAAAGTACCTTACTCGAACATTTCGTGGCAATCTTCTTACAAAAGCTATTCCCCCTTGCGTTAAGCTCGAATTTTTCCCGTAATTTCTGAGTTAATCCCCAACACTTTTACCAAGTTTGCTGCTGTCCAAATCAGTTTCGTAAGATAGGCTTTCGTTTGAGCGACTTCTAACTTCGTAATAACCGTTGCGACGCGTTGGCTCCTCCCATTTCAATTTGAATGGACCAATCACAAGTCGTTGTCATCAATCAAGCGTTTTCGCTTAGTTGTCATTCAATAATTTCAAATGGAGGTAGAAAATCGATCAATATAAGGCGTGTGTGAGCGAACTTTTGACACTTCTAGCAGCCGCTTTTAGACGTACCATAGCCACTATAAAGACGCGCGAAAAATAATCGTTCGATAATGATTGGCCAACTACTTCTTCCACGAGGAAAAACAAGATTCTTATCTACTATTAGCCGGCAAAAAAGAGATACAAACATGAATGTATCTTTTTTTGCCCGTCGTTGTGAATGAAAAATCTTGTCAAAGTCTATGAAGGACTATCTTCGGATCATGTTTACGAATATATTTTTAAAATCGGTGTTAATCGAGTTTACTAATTTATCAAGTTCTTTAATTATACTGGAGGCAAATCTTAAAATTTCCTTTTCTATTGCCTGGACTGATGTGCCTTCAATGGCTACTGGACACATCCACTTGGCATTGAAGTCAGCTCAACAAAAGACGTAGGCTTGACCCTCGAAGTGATGGCACAAAAGAAGTCTTTCCTCGACTGCACGTTGCAAGTCGAGAAGTTTTTCTTAGAAGGCATTCCAAAACAGTTGATCTAAGGACAACAGAGCTTATTTTTGCGCCAGCCACGACACTTTTTCCATCTAAATTCTTGAATACGAGTAAGAAAGCCCGCGAAATTTTGGTCGTCCTGAGAAAAATGCCAGTGTTTTTTGCACCAATGAACGCTTTTTCGAAGCGCCGCTGTCACTGCTAATTTTCCGACCCGATACTCGGTGGCTTATTGTTGCCGAGGCTCTCGTCATGATTGTTTTGTGCGATCTTCGTTGCTCCGCTCACTCCTCCTCCCTCTCTCCCTCGGCCAGTCCCGCGGTACTCAACATGTTCCAACATTTACATTCATAACCCTCCTTTTGTCTTCATTTCCGGTATACGCCCTATGCCCTCTAGGCATTGGGTTGGAAATGTGATCCTTTTGATCCGACGACTAAAAGAGGGCTGAATATTAGAGTTTGAATTTCGAGCTCGAAGTTGATCAATGCCAATATAAATTACATCACATGCTAGTTATGAAAATATTACTAGTAAATTTCTTAACCGTAATTTCTCTCAGAGGTGAACGGTTCAAATGCTTTATTATGGGAAACAAGGTTTAATGTGGAGCATCTCACGAACCAGCGGAGTAAATACATCGCAAAGAAAAAAGAAAGAACGAAAGAAACACTACTTTGGAACTGGTATAAAATTTTCTACTAGCAAATTTGTAAAAAAAAATTTTATTTAAGAATGTATGTCTCGATAAATTTTGGTCGCTGGCATTAGGAAGTGTGGCTGAGAATCTGATCACCTCACCCTAGCTCGTCCTCGGGTGTAATCTTCTTATTGGCAGTCCTCCCCTCGGCTTTGCCTACGTCCCTCACCGTGTTCCCTCAACCTTAAAAATGAGGCTTCGACCCTCCCTCACTTATGCCTCAATGCCTCAAACGCTGACTCATCCCCGCCTCTCTTATCGATGAACGCACGCGGCCGTATTTTAATGACAACTCGCGCCTGCGCTCTGATATTAGGCAACCGTATTTTGAAGGACGAGCGTTCGTATATAGTGTGCGCTCTGATATTAGGCAACCGTATTTTGAAGAGGAGCGTTCGTATATAGTGTGCGCTCTGATATTAGGCAACCGTATTTTGAAGACGAGCGTTCGTGTAATATGCTACCGTGTGATGGGAATATGCGCAAACGTTCTAGAATTCAAACACGCATTCATTTTTAAAGTTCTTATACGACTTCATAACAAAACATTCCAACATTCCTACAAAAGAAAAGCATGTGTCTGTGTCGAAAAAGTTTTGATTAAACGGTTTAGCGGGGATACTTTTCTGTATATTTTTCTGTTAACAGGCACTTGCGTTCATTTGTTTAATACACTCAAGATTGTGTTGCATTCCCAAATTATTAGTGCATCATTAATATAAACATTGATTTTCTCTCACAGTGACCAAATAACAATTTTGACCATCTTTGTACCTCCTGATTTCTTGTACTAGTGTTAATTGTAAAAGTTAGTATTTGTTCTATAAAAAAATAAATAACAGGACTTGAAAATTCAGCGGGGATAGAACCTAAGCCTACGTAGAGAAAGCAATGAAACGCATTCCTTGGACTTAATCGCACCGCGCGGAGAATTACAACGAAGTAATACTTCTGTGCTCAGGGTGTAGGGTATTTATTCGACGGCGCTTACGTACTCTCGTGCCATATTTCCTAGAGGGTTTGTTGGTGAAAAGTCTACGGGACAGAGACTACATCTTTGGATGCAACTGTCGAATTTAAGCTTTAGATGTCTTATCAAATTGACTCTAAATTGCGTACGTAAGATGCGCTATTTGTACAGTTGGTAACTAATTGGCAATAAGACAAGGATATTGTTGTATGTTTTTTTTTTCGTTGATGTGAAACTCAATTTTATTTAAGTGATTAACTTTAATTAATAGATAATTTTACCTACAAGTGTTGACGTAAAAGAATGAATTCATTAATAGGTGTTTACGTACATGTGTGTACGATCTGAAAAGATAGAATTTATAGCTTACAATCAAGTCTGTTACACGTAGACTTGAAATACGATTTAAAAAATGTGAGCTTTAGTAGGTAGGTCATACGATGACAAGCTGACTATCGTGAAAAGGATTTTTTAAATGAGGAATAACCTTAATTGAAACAATATAAGATTAAACCATTTTTGATTACTAAATCCAAGCATTTTATTGTGCCAGTTGTGTTGTTGCCTGCAATTGATTGCTAACGTTTTTATCCTACCAGACAATATGCACACCAAACAAATGATTATAATACAATAAAAAGTGTCGGCGCCGAAGAAATAGGCCCATGGCCTGCTGCCGATTCTGTACTTTTCGTGGCTAAAAACTGGCCTTTTGACCAGATCTTTTCATTAGTGACATTGTTTGAGATATCTCCTGAACTTATTACCAGGTCTGTATTAGGTGCTATAGGTATTTCAAGACCGAATATATGTATGCTCCTGCATATAGCTTTATCTATAGTCTGTTCTTGAGCGTGTTCATACTCGGAGCGTTAACGATGTTACTAGGGAGGCTGTTCCACATGTCGCCCTTAATTGTGTTGGTCTTGTTTTGAATTCTAGTAATCCTTCTGGGACCTTTATAAACCAAAATTATACTTGTATACTTCAATGAGGTCACCACGCAAAAAGTCGATAACATTGACTTGGAAGCTTCACAATCTTTGATCTTTCTTCGTAGGACTTGCCTTTCAATCCCATAATTATCCTTGTTGCACGTATTTGAAAACTCTCTACTAAATTTTTGTTCTTTTCAAATTTTGGTGACCACACGGTGTTTCCAAACTCTAAGTTCGGAATTTCTACCATGAAAAAAATGAATGCAAAAATAGCTCAGAAAGGAGACCGTAAAAGTTAAAAATTTGGACCGCAAACACGTGCGTCCGCCCTCAATTGCGGCTCGGACATATTTTTCTATTTGCATAGTAATAATTTGTAATTTACTCTTCGAAAGTTACGGAAATTTCCATGCCTTCAGATTATTGGGCTCGATGTTGTAAAGCTCGCAAGATGATAATAATATTTTAATTAAATATTTAATCAATTTGTCAAGGTCTCGTGTTTTGCCACCGCCGAGTTTGCGATCGTTGCGATGACTGAAATGCATCCAGGTTCGACAAGATCCAGAAGCAACTCCATTATACCCGCTGATGCGTATACCTAAAGCCTGATCGGATTACGCAAAAGTGATGCGAGCGCATCAAAGTAAAAGCTCTGCTCTTTGCGCTCCGAGTTTTTATATCGAGTTTAGAACTAAGCTGCCTAACTCTGGGCTCTTAGCTGCAGACGTTGAGCTGGTAATTTTAAGATTCTCGAGCCTGGCTGTGAAATGTATAATTAAAAGTGTATTAATCTTGCCTCTGAACGAAGGGATTTGCGGTTAAATTATCATAGTTCATTTTCATTTTGCATTTCGTGAGTTTTCTATTCGTTTTAATATACATACATACATACATAAATAATATACATTGATAGAGTTTTCTATTCGTTTTAATATACATACATACATACATAAATAATATACATTGATAGCGAATTACACTCTAATTGTGAATTAGGTAAAATTAATTCCTGAAAATCAATAATGACAAAAAGTTGATATTTTCAGTTTAAATTCAAATAATGTACTGCCATAAAATTTCAAATATTTTTGTTGGAACTTAGTTTATAAATTTTTCAAACAAAATATCACAGAGTTGTTTGTCGAAATACAAATCCTACTTAAAAATTCTTCGGCTTGTTATCAGAGGCCAACCATTGGCCAATAAATATCCTTCGATGCGCCGACCAAGAATTTCGTTTGCGACACATGATTCTTTCGTCAATATCCTCGTATAATTCATCACGAGTAAACGACATTATTAATCACGTGGCCACATATGTTGCGCGACACGACGATCAATACAGACCATCACATCGTGACTCAGCGAATTTGTCAACGTCCGTCGGAGCACCGCATTCATGGCGTTACAGATGACGCTGCTGGTGCGGTCTCTTATTTAGACCACTCGATCACTATAGTGTGAGTGGTGATCAGTTGTGGTGCATTTGTGATGAAGTACGTTGATGCAATGTGTGTGGTGACGTACGTTGATACAATGTGTGGTGACTCAGTTGTGGTGCATGTGTGGTGACGTACGTTGATACAATGTGTGGTGACTCAGTTGTGGTGCATGTGTGATGACGTACGTTGAAACAATGTGCGGTGGTCTGTTGTGGTGCATGTGTGATGACGTACGTTGATACAATGTGTGATGACTGAGTTGTGGTGCATGTGTGATGACGTAAATTCAAGTACGTATTTATCTACATTAAAATGACAATTAACTTTTACTGACGTGAGCTCAACGACATAACGTTTTTTTGTTTTTTTTCTCCTTTTATTTCGGGTATAGTTTCAACAGGTTATAATTTTTTTCGTTTGATTGTCGTACGCTATTATTATTATTGTTATTATTATTATTATTATTATTAATATTATTATTATTATTATTATTATCATTATTTGCATGTAAAATAAATCATTATTGTGTGCCGACATTGACAGTAAATATGAAAATATCAACGGCTTACGCCCCAGAAAGTGCATAAAATTTAGTAAAATATCATAAATATTTTGTTTATAATTCATGTTTCAGTAGCCTTTGACTATAAGTAAGTTTTTTGCAAAAATGTAAATTGTTTTACCTGAGTTTATGGTGCTTTACCAGTTCCGTAAACTCCAGTGTGAACATGATTCCCTGCTTCTCTGTGTCTATACAAATCGATCATGATAAAATCAGGCGACATTCATGCTAACAGCCACAAGTGTTGGCAAGTTTTTCTGTTGCCATCAGATGACAGTGCAAATTTTATTCTATGTACAGATCAACAAACGATTGGTTTACCTAATTGGGGCAATTCTGCATCAACAAACGGTTGCAGAATTTCACCAACATATGTTTACTGTCTGCCTAGTTTATCCACAAAATTAATCATTTCGTTTATTTATCTCGATTTCATGCAGAAAACACAATTTTCATGAAGAATATAGGTGATTATTTTATTAGTGTACGTTATTTATTCAAATATCAAAGTTTGAAAATACTGTATTATCGTTGATTTTAATAATAATAATACGAGTCAAGGCAGGCAATATAGCTCGTGATAATGAGCGGCATGTAGGCGTGCTAGTCTGCCATTTGTTAGTGCGTTGCAGCTCGTAAATGGAGACTTGACATGCGAGGTGGGCTTTCAGCTCAAACTACTTGATGAACTGAAACTGTGCTTTATGTCTTGTTTTGCTGTGTTACTTCTGCATGTGCAACAGCTGCAGTTAATGTAGTAAAAGTAGTACATGCTGAGGTGCAACAGATTATTTACAAGTCGAACAAAATATTGACTTCTGCCGATCTTTCAAAATTGGGACTATTTTACTTCCTTCAATGTCTGATACTGATCTTTGGAAATAGCAAATATTATCATTTTATACACAAAGCACAGGACCATTTACAAGATCCTCTTGCGAGTTATCTCGGGTAATCTTATTTCGAGATTACTTAATATCGGACTTCGTAGTTACTTTAACCCTCATTCCTGCAGGTCCAAATAGAGTCTTTCACACTACGTTAAAATTAAGCCACAGGCCAAAGGCGGTACGGTCGCCAAAGGGCTTCTAGATTGCCTTGATTTGTAGAAACGCGAAGTGGCGGCCGTCCCTGACAGCCGTCCTTTCCTGCCGTATTTTGTGATCACGTCTAATATATAAGAAATTTTTTCTGCTGGTCTTTCACAAAATATCTCATCCGCGGTCCATTAATAAGAACGAGCCTACTCATAGCTGGAGTATTTTTTAAATGAATTTTTAGCTGTGGCAAATGAAGTGCATTGACTGATGTGCTAGCATTCGAAAAACGAATTCAACGCCGACAGAAGCAATTGTTCTCGTTTTTGGAAAAAGAAATGTTATAAATGCCACTCGATCACTATAGTTGCATCGATCACTAAACCAAATCTTGGGTGAAGTTCGTTCACTTGTTTGTTGCATGTGTAGGCAATTTTCATTGACTAGAAATAACCTAGACTTCCTAAGATAATAAGTATAGTAAACTTATTCAGAGGAGAAAACTTTCAATTAGTTCTAATTGCGTTTTTTTTTATAACTTACTTCCGGATAACAGGTTTTCGGATAATTTATAACTTAACTTGAACCCTTTTCACAAAATTATTATTCGTATGATGTTTCGATATGCAAATGACACATCCGTGTTAAATTTGCCACTTTTCAGCAACGGAAGTCTATATATAAATTTGTTCGAGGGTTCCTACACAACAACTTGTATTTGTGTACTCTGCCAGACTGCCCTCGTGAGGGCTGTTGACCCTCGACTCTGGAGGCAGTTCATCGCCAAGCCAAATTATCTCTGAGAAATGATTGTACATTTTAAATTCAAGTGAATTATTTCCGGTGCCCACTACTCAGATCTAAAATCAGACGTTATTAATTCAACCAAGAGCGATTAATGCGATGAAATTTCGGCCTAGCTTCTGCCGCGCAATATTAACGGTCTTTGTAAAGGCCGTCGAAGAGTCGCTTCAGACTTCGAATAAGGAAAAGCACTCGGCAGCATTTTTGTTTGAGACATGCGCAGCTCTCGTAATGTACTTAGGAAGTCAATTTAGTGAGCTTATTTTGCTTCTCCTTCAGTCGACGCAGAGACGTTGCCTCACAAAAGCCTCTTATAAACGTCGAGGAAATTCTTGGCCTACGCAAGCTCTGATGAGTTAATTAGCTCCTCACAATATCTCCAAAAAAATTATACGTTTTCTATTAAGCCCTCGGCTATGTCGAGGCGCTTCTGAGTTGGTCGTTGCTTGGAGACGAAATTTGGAGGCAAAGTGACTGCAGAAGTGAGGACGTAATGAAGGTACTCTAGAATTATATTCCTTTATCCAAATGCTATTAAATGGAACTAATCGTAGGAAGGATCTTTTGAGCATACTTACAACGCTCTGCGTAGACCTTTCAAATTAATTGCATGGCTCTGAATTCCAATTAAAGTACACACAATTACTATCGAACAGATTTAAGTTTGAAATGAAATAATGCTGACATCACCGTATTGAATGACAATAAAGCTTCGAGAATTCAAGATTATTCAAATTAGTGATGGCCATTGATACATTCATGTATTGTTTTTTATTGTTTTTATGTTGTAAAATAATATGCCGATATTTTTTATCCAGTATTTCAATCTGTTTTTCAAAACGAAGCAAACATTGAAACTTCTCGACGAATCATTTCTATTTCATGTTCAGACGTAATTTTGCCGTTCATTCAATCGAAGATTGCAATAAAAATATTTATTTCTGTGGTTCTGGACGATGAATGGAAATCTTGAAATCCAATTTTCGATAAATTGCCTTCACTCGCCAAGTTTCAGCTCCAACTCTCACACAAAAGCAGGTAGTTCTACTTTAAATGCATTTCAAAATTTTGTTACAAACATTTCATGTTGTTGATGAAGTTGAGCACTTCCAGCAGTTGTGCCTTGAAGTTTTTTGCCCTCTTGACGCCAGTCATCTCGAGTTCGGCAATGTGAATGCCCAAGAAAGTTGGTCCTGCCAAACAGCGTTCATTGCTCGCGACGTAAACGCGATTCGCGCCCACACAAACTTAAACAAACAAGCATGTTTACAGGCGCGCGTCTCAGGAACAAAGGCGCGAGCCCCGCCGAGTATTGAAAGAAAGGCGCCATCTTGCCGTGTGATCTACAAAAGTTCTTTACAGTCTCGAGATCAACGATCAATGAAAATAATCGAGATCAACGATCAATGAAAATAATCGAGATCAACGATCAATGAGAGAATCGTGATCAAGAATCAAAGGAAATAATCTAGTTCAATGAAAATAATCGAGATCAACAAGTTTTTCCCTTTAAAATACATTGGTCGGTGTAGTTGTTTTAATTCTTCTGCAATAGATAATACTAAATAAATAAAAAGCTAGATGTACAAAAATTTCCTATATTGTTGTGAATTTTATCGAATCCGATAGATTAATTATCTAAAATGGCGAATAATCAATCAATCGAGATCAACAGGTTTTCCCGGTAGTTTATTGTGATCGATATTTTCTCGTCTGGGTTAAAAGCGACGAAGGCTGCGTGTATGGCTTAAGTTACTAACTACTGTCTTACTAATACTAACTTTTAGTTACATGTCTCATATTCAATATTCATGCTTTGATTGTTAAGCCGTAAAAATAGCTCAGCAAATCTGTCATTCAGATGAACATATAGCATTTCCCTGGAGATTTTACAGGCACTGAATTTTAATAATTAAATTACAATAAATATGTTATTCAATAACTTTACTTTATTTTTATAATTACTCGAAGTAGTAGAATCGTATTATTGAAATGAATAATTCTAGAAATAAAGCCTCTGCATCGGGTTGAAAAGGTTTGGCCAGTATGGGGATCGAACCCACGACATCCGCGTTATTAGCACGGCGCTCTAACCAACTGAGCTAACCGGCCATGCCTGAAGCTAAGCTGAGAAACTTTTTATCCTGAGTCAAGTTTCCAAATGCCGATGAAAATTACCTAAGCTTGCGTTCTGAATCATTGGTGAGCAATTTCTCTCCTGAATTATTTGCTATGAATTCCATGATATTGCGTGATTCCGGTCAGAAGTGCATTATTTTATTCATTCATTCATGTATTCATTATTCAGAAGAATATTTTCTGCATTATAATACATGCGTTTGGTTGCTCTATTATGAAGCAGCTTAAATACACGTTTATTCAGAAAAGATATTATTCTTGTAGAAAACAATTGCAGTTTTGTCTATACTTTAAATTCAATTTGAAAATTGATTTTTCAATTTTGTATTAACTAAAATTCAATTTGAAAATCGGATTTGGTTAAATTAAATTTTTCAAATGCTTCACGGTGAAGACGTAAAGGAACCACTTCAATGAACATTTACCAGTTTGTGAGGTATTTACCATTGATCTTTTACCACTTCTATTTATACTCGTGTAAAACTTCCTCTATGCTGTGTTTGAACATCAATGGGAGTGATGAAACGAACTTGAATTTCCTATTATAAGCATATTTTCATATCATATTTTCATTATATTATATTTTATTACATATATTTATTATATATTATTATATATTATGTAATTATATTCTATTATATTTTCACTGCAGAGTGTTGGTGGTTCCAGCAACAATTTTTGCACAAAAACAATAACTAAACTTTTAATAATGATGCAATTTAAGAGAATAATATTAAATTGTCCGCATAATCTATAATTATAATTAAATAATTGTATTTTACCTCAGCTCCGACTATAACTCTAACAAATTGTTCATTACTTCATAAAATATTAATATATAACATATAACTGCCATGTTTCAATCGTGTCGGCCGCCAACTCGAAAGTTAATTCAATTTAGATTTCATTTCTCGCTTTTCCCATCCTTTCCCCATTCCCAACCCCTTTCCGAACCCTCCCCGTAAGCCCTGTCCCCCCGTTCAAGGGTTCATATGAGACTGGATAATTGAAATCAAATTAAGCCCTTCGAGTGAAGGGGACTTGAGGCTGAGAGGCGGGCAGCCATATTGGACTGACAGTAGCACCAGTAAATATTGTAGTCTCGTCGAAATTTCCTTTGTTTTCTTAAAATTATACTGTCATTTAATGTATTCTACACTGATTATTTATCTAACTGATATCAAAATGAATTTTAAATTATTGTACAAAGAAATTACGTGCGAATTTATTCAGTAGAGACAATGTATATATTTATTTTATAACTCACAGACATCAAACAACACGCTCTTTATCATGATTTCATGAATATTTATTTAGAATCCATGCACGTTTTTATATACCATTCCATTTTTATATGAAAATAATGAATGAAATTGGAATACATTAAACATGTAACCAATCATACTCCTCAACCATAAAATTTACATAATACTTAAAATAATCTTTCGGTCAATATTCCTTCGATAGCTCAGTTGGTAGAGCGGTGGACTGTAGAGGAATAGCAGCTATCCATAGGTCACTGGTTCAAATCCGGTTCGAAGGAAACATGTTTTACTCCGGGATCCTTTACTCCTTTATTAATAAGAACCACTTAAGTTTTAAGTTTGTATAAAATTGAAAGACATACTTCTAAAATAAATTTAGAAGATTTAAGGGTGCGAGGATATTTCGAATAGTTTTTTTTATGTTGTGTTGGTGCTGTGTTCAAACCTGAATTATACGCAGAATATATATTGAAACCTGAATTATACATTCAATACAATATCACACAAACTATAATCCAAAACAAAAAAAAACTTATTTCACCAGCTGTTCATACGCGTTATTATTAACTTATTTTGTGTTATTAATATGGGTTATTATTTTGTGTTATTATTATGTTTTGTTATGTGTTACTAGTATGTGTTGTTATTATGTGTTATTATGTGTTACTATTATGTGTTACTATTGCGTGTTATTATTATGTGTTATTATGTGTTAGTATGTGTTACTATTATGTGTTGTTATTATGTGTTATTATGTGTTATTATGAAGTTATAGAGCATTCGTCATGCCCACGCCCGACATGTGGGAATGTTCCCACGATTCCTGATGGCCGCCGCTCCCGCGAGAATTACGTGCGTATTATGTTAACGCAGTGCGTGCGTATTATGTTAACGCAGTGCGTGCGTATTATGCTAACGCAGTGCGTGCGTATTGCGACTATTTGTGTTGTGCGTGCACAGCGCCGTGGCAAAACTCTTGCGTATTCCGTACGCGAATGCTTTCTACGTGAAACAATTGCATACTACGTGTACACTCGCGTAATACGTGCACACTCGCGTAATACGTACACTCTCGCGTGATACGTACACTCTCGCGTGAAAATATATAAAATGAACTTATAAATAGTATTTCATCCGTATCGTAATTGCCGGTGAAGTATTTGAGCGTCAAATCTTTCACCTTTCTTACTAATCTGCGTTCGTAAATTATCGTTAAGTCATTGATTGGTGCGTCATGGCGACTCTGGCCGCGTATTATGTCATTTTGAACGATAACAAGATATTGGTGCGTCACTCTAGCTGCATATAATGACCTTTAGAACCATCATAAGATAATGGTGCGTTACTCTGGCCGCGTATTATGTCATTTCTAACAATCATAAGATATTGGTGCGTCACTCTGACTGCGTATTATGTCATTTTGAACAATCATAAGATATTGGTGCCTCACTCTAGCTGCGTATTATGTCCTTTTGAACAATCATAAGATATTGGTGCGTCACTCTGGCTGCGTATTATGTCCTTTAGAACCATCATAAGATATTGGTGCGTCACTCTGGCTGCGTATTATGTCCTTTAGAACCATCATAAGATATTGGTGCCTCACTCTAGCCGCGTATTATGTCCTTTTGAACAATCATAAGATATTGATGCGTCACTCTGGCTGCGTATTATGTCCTTTTGAATAACATAAGATATTCGTGCCTCGCTCTAGCTGCGTATTATGTCCTTTTGAACAATCATAAGATATTGGTGCGTCACTCTGGCTGCGTATTGTCATTTTGAAGAATCATAAGATATTGGTGCGTCACTCTAGCCGCGTATTATGTCCTTTAGAACCATCATATGATATTGGTGCCTCACTCTAGCCGCGTATTATGTCATTTTGAACAATCATAAGATATTGGTGCATTGCCTATGCTCTTGATTTTATTGGCTTAGTCAAGTTTATGTGACAGTCAAATCAGTTAAAATATATAAAATGAACTTATAAATAGTATTTCATCAGTATCGTAATTGCCGCTGAAGTATTTGAGCGTCAAATTTGATTCGTAAATTAACGAAAAGTCATTGATTGAAGCGTATGCATGGCGATTCAGGCTGCGTATTATGTTATTACAATTAATCGTAGTTGCATGGTACTACGTGCGTCACTCTTGCCACGTATTATGGCTAGTAACGCGACCTGCGTATTATGCTATTTTTGAAAATCATATGACAATAATGTGTCACTCTGGCCTCGTATTACGTCATTTTGAACTATCATGAGATACTGGCGCGTCACTCTGGACGCGTATTACGTCATTTTGAACAATCATGAGATATTGGCGCGTCACTCTGGACGCGTATTACGTCATTTTGAACAATCATAAGATATTGGTGCGTCACTCTGGACGCGTATTACGTCATTTTGAACAATTATAAGATATTGGTGCGTCACTCTGGACGCGTATTACGTCATTTGAACAATCATAAGATATTGGTGCGTCACTCTGACCGCGTATTATGTCACTTTGAACAATCATAAGATATGGTGCGTCACTCTGGCCGCGTATTATGTCATTTTGAACAATAATAAGATATTGGTGCGTCACTCTAGCTGCGTATTATGGCATCGTAATTGACGTCTTCTTATCGCCATCAGAGCCTCCGCGATGCCTGAGGCAAAACTTGGGCTTCCCTCGGTGAAGGGAAAATCAAAGACGCAAAATCGAGACAAGTTCCCCTCTTTGTCAAAGACGGAAATTGGAACCGGGATTTGCAAGGGAAGGAAACTTGCGGCGTACAAACGAGGGGAGAATGGCACCCCTCAACCTACATCGATGGTGAGAAAGTTCTTAGACAGTGACGTCGATAGTGATTGTGATTGATAACGTGACAACATTAATGATAGTGGTACTGACGATGACGTTGATAGTGATTAAAAACGTAACGTTGATAATGAGAGTGTGACAGACGGTGACGTCGAAAACGATATTAAAATAGTCTGTGGCGTTCATTATTGAGTGCTGATCTTCTCATGGCTACATGGTTTTAACGAAGTAGTATATTTTAATGAAGTAATAAGTTGAAGCTACCACGTATATGTAATAATGAAGTAATATATGTCTTGCCCATGGAAGTTTTCAAAATTAAATCCAAGCCAAACACGCGAAACGCTTCAATTGTGTTCATCAAGTTAGTTTGTGGAAGTTAATTTCCATTGATCGGCTAATTCTAATGAAAATTGTTCAAGTTAAAATTGTATTACTATTTATTTTATGTAGGGTAATTGACGTTACTCTAACCAGGCCGAATTAACCGTTTTTTTCAAGAATATTTTGGTACAAGAATTATTATTTACACTATTTTACAACTCAGTAAGTGTCGATGGAGATTTTTAAATAATAAATTTTGATTAAAGTAATAATTAAAATCCGTGGATGGTTATTATTATGACCTAAAAATGTATAATGCACCATGAGGGGAACAAAAATGTCCTAATTTGAAAAATCAATTTCCTTTGCGCATTGAAACTACATTTTACAGACCATAGAGGCAAAGAAACTTCAGCCAGAAAGACAAAGAAAAGTTTCTCCGAACTTTCTAATGAAAGTGGGATCGATTTCTCTGGCTTCTCTTCAGAGAACAGACATTTTCTGGCACAAATATCTTTCCGAAAACAATACCTATTCGTGATGTGAATTTTAGTTTAAAAATGCACTGACTCTTACATCGCTAGTTTCTGGAAAATATTGTGAAAAATGAACGCCAGACATGAATGCATAACTGCACAATCAATATCACTGATCTTTCCGATTTAAATTTTTTAAATTAATCATTACCATTTTTTAACAATTGATTAACCACACCCATGCATCACCATCACATGACCTCACCCATGCATCACCATCACATGACCTCATCCATGCATCACCATCACATGACATCACCCATGCATCACCCATCACATGACCTCACCCATGCATCACCATCACATGACCTCACCCATGCATCACCCATCACATGACCTCACCCATGCATCACCCACCACATGACCTCACCCATGCATCACCATCACATGACCTCAACCATGCATCACCATCACATATAACCTCACCCATGCATCACCCATCACATGACCTCACCCATTCATCACCATCACATGACCTCACCCATTCATTACCATCACATGACCTCACCCATGCATCACCATCACATGACCTCACCCCAAACTTTACCCGAAGGGTCACGCTATTCCACATGTTATAGCGTGACCATCGAAGGGTCACGCTATTCTATTCAAGTTTTCTCCATTTCAACTTCACACTGTATCCTTTCCACCTTTCCCATTCCGTAGGTCGGGTTCCCTCTTCAAATCCACTTCACTCCCCCATTCCTCCCCTCCCTCCCCCCCTTCACTCGCGTCGCTGGCAGCGCCAGCAAACCAGGTTACGTCTGCAAACGAGCTGCCTTGTGACCTGCAGCTGTATATACATCTACTGATGCTGCTGCTGCTGCTGCTGCTGCTGTGTAGAGCTGTTGCTGCTGCTGCTGTATATACATTTGCTGCCACTGCTGCTGCTGTGTGCAGCTGTTGCTGCTGTATATGCATCTGCTGCCACTGCTGCTGCTGTGTACAGATGTTGCTGCTGCTGCATATACATCTGCTGCCACTGCTGCTGCTGTGTACAGCTGCGGTTGCTTTTAATACAAATATTTCAATATGGTCAGGACAAATTAAGTCCTTTTTATTCTTATCTTAGAAAATTACATGAAGGATAGTATACATTTGGTGCCTCAGTGCAGCGATGTTTTGAGTGACGGTCATTTGTTTTGTGGAAAACTGGCGAGAAATGAGCACCAAAAGCGATGGGAATAGAAAATTTTGCCACGGTTTTTCCGCATTAGAACAGGTAAGATATTCCATGGAACAGAGGGAAGTCAGTGAGGGAACAGAGGGAAGCCAGTGAGGGAACAGAGGGAAGCCAGTGAGGGAACAGAGGGAAGCCAGTGAGGGAACAGAGGGAAGCCAGTGAGGGAACAGTAACTAACAGGAATGTCCGCGGCTGTAATCGGAAAGCAATCTCGCTCTCTGTTAGCGCTAACAGGCATGGGGCGGTGCTGCGCTGGCTCTATACAGTGACTATACGATGTCAGAATATTAAATTTGTACTGGATTGATGATCCAGCAGCTAAATTGATGATCCAGCAGCTGGATTGATGATCCAGCAGCTGGATTGATGATCTAGCAGCTGGATTGATGATCCAGCAGCTGGATTGTTGATCCAGCAGCTGAATTGTTGATCCAGCAGCTGAATTGTTGATCCAGCAGCTGGATTGATGATCCAGCAGCTGGATTGTTGATCCAGCAGCTGAATTGATCCAGCAGCTGGATTGTTGATCCAGCAGCTGGATTGATGATCCAGCAGCTGGATTGTTGATCCAGCAGCTGAATTGATTATCCAGCAGCTCAATTGTTGATCCAGCAGCTGGTTTCGTCGAGTTACTGTGATCATGGAACTTTAAAATGTAAAATTGAACCCCAATTGTAATTACGGTTCATACAATTTTAGTAAAATAAATAAAATTAGAATTGCTGGAAAAATTTGTTTGCCGACAGTTGGTTTTTTATTCAAGTTTTAACGGTGGAAATTCGAAATTAGTTTGTTTATTTTCCACTATCATTTAGGTGCAATACTGAATGATATTAGTTAATAACATTATACTAATATATTTTACTAATTATAATATTGTAATATTACACTATTATTATAAAATTAGAAAACTATATTAGTGAATTATGTTAGTAATGGCATAAGTACCACAATTCCAATGGTGGTATTTACTTCGTAAAATGTATAGATTAGAAAATGTTTTTATTTATAAATTATTAAGCATTAAATTTAGCAGCTATCAGATTTCATAAATGTAGGTTAGTGTACATAAAATGTATGAATTAGAAATTTATTTTATTATATAAATTATGAAGCATTTCATTTCCTCGGTGCAGCTATCAGATCTCAGAAATCTAAGCTAGTGTAAATCAATAATTGGTCATTTAATAACCTGTGAGAATTAATATCATGCACTCATAAAAACTAGAGCGTGCATCGCTTTTTGGACATAGTCCCACTTATTTCCATATGTGATGTTGGGGGCAATTATTTTTGGCGCGTCAAAGGCGACCTCACTCAGAGCTACAAGTGATAATTTGTCTAAATTATGACATACTTATTGCTCTTATGTGCGTCATCTTGACCAAGTGTTTCCCGGCTGAAATACGTATCAGTGCTATATGCAAGAAGTGTGCCACTATTCGGACATTATGACACATTCATTTCCCCAAGTGTCGGCGGCACCCGAAACAAACAAGCATGTTTACAGGCGCGCGTCTCAGGAACAAAGGCGCGAGCCCCGCCGAGTATTGAAAGAAAGGCGCCATCTTGCCGTGTGATCTACAAAAGTTCTTTACAGTCTCGAGATCAACGATCAATGAAAATAATCGAGATCAACGATCAATGAAAATAATCGAGATCAACGATCAATGAGAGAATCGTGATCAAGAATCAAAGGAAATAATCTAGTTCAATGAAAATAATCGAGATCAACAAGTTTTTCCCTTTAAAATACATTGGTCGGTGTAGTTGTTTTAATTCTTCTGCAATAGATAATACTAAATAAATAAAAAGCTAGATGTACAAAAATTTCCTATATTGTTGTGAATTTTATCGAATCCGATAGATTAATTATCTAAAATGGCGAATAATCAATCAATCGAGATCAACAGGTTTTCCCGGTAGTTTATTGTGATCGATATTTTCTCGTCTGGGTTAAAAGCGACGAAGGCTGCGTGTATGGCTTAAGTTACTAACTACTGTCTTACTAATACTAACTTTTAGTTACATGTCTCATATTCAATATTCATGCTTTGATTGTTAAGCCGTAAAAATAGCTCAGCAAATCTGTCATTCAGATGAACATATAGCATTTCCCTGGAGATTTTACAGGCACTGAATTTTAATAATTAAATTACAATAAATATGTTATTCAATAACTTTACTTTATTTTTATAATTACTCGAAGTAGTAGAATCGTATTATTGAAATGAATAATTCTAGAAATAAAGCCTCTGCATCGGGTTGAAAAGGTTTGGCCAGTATGGGGATCGAACCCACGACATCCGCGTTATTAGCACGGCGCTCTAACCAACTGAGCTAACCGGCCATGCCTGAAGCTAAGCTGAGAAACTTTTTATCCTGAGTCAAGTTTCCAAATGCCGATGAAAATTACCTAAGCTTGCGTTCTGAATCATTGGTGAGCAATTTCTCTCCTGAATTATTTGCTATGAATTCCATGATATTGCGTGATTCCGGTCAGAAGTGCATTATTTTATTCATTCATTCATGTATTCATTATTCAGAAGAATATTTTCTGCATTATAATACATGCGTTTGGTTGCTCTATTATGAAGCAGCTTAAATACACGTTTATTCAGAAAAGATATTATTCTTGTAGAAAACAATTGCAGTTTTGTCTATACTTTAAATTCAATTTGAAAATTGATTTTTCAATTTTGTATTAACTAAAATTCAATTTGAAAATTCAATCGAAAATCGAATCGAACCACTTCCNTCTCGCGTGATACGTACATACTCGAGTAATACGTACACACTCGCGTATTGCGTACACACTCGCGTAATACGTACACACTCGCGTAATACGTACACACTCGCGTATTGCGTACACACTCGTGTAATATGTACACGTGTGCGATATATAGAGTATAGCGTTTCATACCTGAAATAATTATACCGCCTGATTTAATTAAAAAATAAGTACATTATTTATTCTTTGAGTTATTCTGAGTGTTATGATCAGATTGACATTTTTCCTAGTTATATAACAAAAAAAATTGTTCGGAAGCCACGCGCGTAGAATTTGTTCCACGTATGTGCTATAGCGAATATACCATCGGATTATGCCGGTCATATCTTATTATCTTGTCTTATTAAAGGCTATATTTGTTATATTAATATTTGTCAACCCTAACTCTAATTATTCTATGTCATTATGACTGAAAAAATGTATTTTAAATTGAGATGCTTTTTGTACTCCGTCTATAAAATAGCGAAACTCTATATAAACCTGATAGTTCCGTAAAACTTTTAATTGCCCCTTGCGAAAGCGGATGCGAAATAAGAATATAATTGCATGCACTTTTTTCAGGTGTATAAACTTCGTCAGGATCAGTTATTTCCTTTTCCTCATCATAGCCAATTTCCCAAATAATATTCACTATTTCGTCCTTCTTATATTCGACCGCACTACGTTTCTTCGCATTCAATTGTGCTAAATAAATTGTTCATCTGTTCATTTTTGACTAATAAGTTAATTTTATATTTCAACCTTTATAAGTATCTAATTCAAAACTGGAGGCTCGGACCCTTCTGTTCGCTGATAAGGAACATTATTTCTTGTTCAAACCTTATAAGTACTTAAGTGTTCTACTAAGGGGCGTCGCATGTAATAATGTTGTCGGCTCGTTACCGGGACCCTTGTTTGCCCTCGGAATGAGGGACTTGAAGGAGTGAGACTTGCGTCTTGGATGAGGGTAGGTGAGTGGAGGGGAGGAAGAGGGTAGATCGTTTGAGGGGAGGAAGAGGGTAGGTCGCTGGAGGGGAGGAAGAGGGTAGGTCTCTAGAGGGGAGGAAGAGGGTAGGTCTCTTGAGGGGAGGAAGAGGGTAGGTCTCTTGAGGGGGAGGAAGAGGGTAGGTCGTTGAGGGGAGGAAGAGGGTAGTTCTCTGGAGGGGAGGAAGAGGGTAGGTCGTTGAGGGGAGGAAGAGGGTAGGTCTCTTGAGGGGAGGAAGAGGGTAGGTCGTTGAGGGGAGGAAGAGGGTTGTTCTTTTGCAGCCAAGACGTGGTAGATATAAACCTCTCAAGATGCAGATTCCAAAAGAAGACATCACAACCTAAATAAGAGGGATACTCAATCATTCTGACGAGAAAATTTCAGCCTCACCCAAGCGGGTTGCCTGCATGTTTCATGACCAGGTTACGGGTACTCGTGATGCCTGCAGTCTCTTTTGTATTATGTTTAATTGAGGACGTACAATAAAATATTATTTACATTGGTATCCTATAAACTTTGTGTCAATGGTATTTAGATCTGATCTTCTCCTCGGTCTGTTCGTGTCCTCGGTCTGCTCATGTCCTCGGTCTGTTTGTGTCCTCGGTCTGTTTGTGTCCTCGGTCTGCTCGTGTCCTCGGTCTGTTCGTGTCCTCGGTCTGTTCGTGTCCTCGGTCTGTTCGTGTCCTCGGTCTGTTCGTGTCCTCGGTCTGTTCGTATCCTCGGTCTGTTCGTATCCTCGGTCTGTTCGTGTCCTCGATCGGTCTGTTCGTGTCCTCGGCCTCTTCGTGCGCACGCCTCCGTGCACGGCCTAACAACATTAACCGCCGAGGCCGAGCAAACTTGCCCTCATTAACCCTCTTCCTGTCGCTCAAACTTGCACCTCTTGCCCCTTATTATTGCATACTCTTACTTCCTTACTTGAGCGTGTAGGAGCAAACTCAATATGCAAGCTCCTAGCTACTTCCTACTTGACCGCGCAACAGCAAGTCTCATTATGCATTCCTACTTGCCTATTAACACGTTATGCTCCTCCATATTTAACTTTCAAACTATTAATGATCCTATTTATTACGTGAGCAAGCATTCTTCAATGGCAAATAATATTCGCAATTTTTTTGCAATATTTGCAATATTCGCAATATTCTCTTGCTGTAGCACTCATGTAGCTGATATATACGTGATGTATAGGGCTGTTTTTTTTCGTTCGTTTTGATATTTGTACTTTCAACATTTACATTAATTAGATTCCAATCTGTAACTCACAAACCTGATGAAATGATTAATTATGAAAGAAAACTGGTAATGTGGTTCAATTAAACTCTTTGAGCGATCAAGACACCTCGGTGGGAGTTTTTAAAGAGAATTTTATTTATTATCGAGGCCGGCGCTTCTAATAGATTGGTAGTAAGACGAAAAACAGGTAGAGTTAATCGATATTTATTGATAAAACGAAAAGGGAGTCATTCTCGAAACAAGTCGAAGCTCCCATCGCGAATCGTATTCGTCTATGCGATAGTTCTTAAAATCGCGTTTAAAAAATTTTGCATAGGCCATCCGAGACATACAAATAATCTTTAACAAATCTACGGGCGAACACTTTGCAACTCCGGGCACGATAGGCACGTAAGTTAACGATCCACAATGACTCATCAAGGCCCCGTATATATACGCATTTTAGATTCGCTTCGGTGAGCTGATCTACTGAAGATATTCTTATCAACCCAAAGAGTATAGAGGGGTTTGGGGAGATCTTTATAGGTGCTTGTACACAGGGATAGTGCAGACGGCTAGTAAATCTGGCTAGTGTCGGTCGCTTGGTGGGGAGGCTACTATCCGGCTAGTAAGCCTGTACACACGAGGAGAGTATAAGGTGCCGCTATCTTCTCGTTCGCGCCCGCCAGTGAGTCGTAGAAGCCGTCGAGTGAGGTGTGTGAAGATGGATAGTGTGATCACCTTCAACAACTCGAGTCTGTACGTCTTTTTTATACTCCATATTCTAGCCCTTAAAAATACAGCGTCGGGAACAACTAAACCCTAACTAATAAGGTCTTCTTTCCGTTTCAAAATACTCGTTTCTCTCTTCATTTTGTTGGAGTAACCATCATGGAAAACATTATACTTTAATTCATATTTTTGGAATATTTCAAAGAATAATTGAATATCGTCTGGAATCCACTTTGTTGGATTCCTCTTAGAATCAGGTGTATAAACTTCGTCAGGATCAGTTATTTCCTTTTCCTCATCATAGCCAATTTCCCAAATAATATTCACTATTTCGTCCTTCTTATATTCGACCGCACTACGTTTCTTCGCATTCAATTGTGCTAAATAAATTGTTCATCTGTTCATTTTTGACTAATAAGTTAATTTTATATTTCAACCTTTATAAGTATCTAATTCAAAACTGGAGGCTCGGACCCTTCTGTTCGCTGATAAGGAACATTATTTCTTGTTCAAACCTTATAAGTACTTAAGTGTTCTACTAAGGGGCGTCGCATGTAATAATGTTGTCGGCTCGTTACCGGGACCCTTGTTTGCCCTCGGAATGAGGGACTTGAAGGAGTGAGACTTGCGTCTTGGATGATTGTAGGTGAATGGAGGGGATGAAGAGGGTAGGTCGCTTGAGGGGAGGAAGAGGGTAGGTCGTTGAGGGGAGGAAGAGGGTAGGTCTCTGGAGGGGAGGAAGAGGGTAGGTCGTTGAGGGGAGGAAGAGGGGAGTTCTTTTGCAGCCAAGACGTGGTAGATATAAACCTCTCAAGATGCAGATTCCAAAAGAAGACATCACAACCTAAATAAGAGGGATACTCAATCATTCTGACGAGAAAATTTCAGCCTCACCCAAGCGGGTTGCCTGCATGTTTCATGACCAGGTTACGGGTACTCGTGATGCCTGCAGTCTCTTTTGTATTATGTTTAATTGAGGACGTACAATAAAATATTATTTACATTGGTATCCTATAAACTTTGTGTCAATGGTATTTAGATCTGATCTTCTCCTCGGTCTGTTCGTGTCCTCGGTCTGGTCGTGTCCTCGGTCTGTTCGTGTCCTCGGTCTGTTCCTGTCCTCGGTCTGTTCGTGTCCTCGGTCTGTTCTTGTCCTCGGTCTGTTCGTGTCCTCGGTCTGTTCGTGAGCTCGGTCTGTTCTTGTCCTCGGCCGCTTCATGTCCTCGGTCTGTTCGTGTCCTCGGTCTGTTCGTGTCCTCGGTCTGTTCTTGTCCTCGGTCTGTTCGTGTCCTCGGTCTGTTCGTGTCCTCGGTCTGTTCTTGTCCTCGGTCTGTTCGTGTCCTCGGTCTGTTCGTGTCCTCGGTCTGTTCGTGTCCTCGGTCTGTTCGTGTCCTCGG